>NW_024881701.1:600000-823646 GCF_019059575.1 Amphibalanus amphitrite | reverse complement strand
CGGTATCACTGCTCAGAATCGAGCTTATTGTCCAACCGGCAACCACTTTGTCTCTGTCACGTCAAAATGTCATGAATGCTGTAAGCAATGGAACGTGATAAGCGTTCCGCGCTTTTTGACAAGCGTTCCACAAGTTTTTCATATGCAAAAGAATATTAACAGCTTATCAAATTGAAAAAAATCATCTCGAAAACACATACAGACGGACAAGAAACACGGGGTTGAAAGACACATCGCACCGCATCAAAGTCGACTTCTCCGTGTAAAATTCATCTTTCAGAAGGCTCGCAGTCCCAAAACTAAGACATGAAACTTGTTCTACTGTTCCAGGAACCCATCTGCATCGAGACCACCAGTCTCGACTCTGTTCAGACCGCTTGGCGGGAGGAGCTCGGCTGTCACAGCGATATGGCCGCCCAGACGGGATGGTAATTAGCTCCATGGGGGCTTCCGGGACGACCTGATCACCGTCACAGACAGACGAGAGACTGTAGTCTGTCATAGATACATCCAAAACGGAGGCAGAAACGAATCATGAGCCAACTGGAACCTAAAGATTTCACGGATATTGGGAATTTAGGGGACGACTTGTCACGCATAGCGCAGGTTAAACCCAAACGGAGTTGGCATTACGGCCTTGTCCGACAGCCATTCTTTTCAAGGCCAAACGTCACAAAAAATGATGACATAAGTACTAATGCATACAACATCTCATATTTTATATAAGAGATTTAGCAATCACCTCACCTCAGACGAGCGTCTTCGACTTTCTTGGCTTTTGACCCGGCCTAATCCTACTACGGTTTACATGCTACATGCTTATCTTCACCGCAACCACTCTGAGCCTTGATCTGTATTGACGTAAGCAATCGTGGTAGGTCCCGGATCGGAGCTGAGCCCATTTGCAAATACGCACAGGCCGTGGGGTAATAAGATTTCCTCTCCAGGCAGTCTCAGGTGTGGAGCAGCAGCAGCCAGCACACGACGGAAATGGAATTAACTAGCCGAATCCGAGACGCACTTTTGAGCAAGTCGTGGAAGTAAATTTATTTCAGCTGTAATTGAACGTTTATCTACAACAGTTTGATGTAACTTATAGAGGAAATTCAATAATGGTTCCAGCCTCGCATACGACGTAGAGAGAAGGTGCGAAGAAAAGGAATCTGTATATTAATTCCTAAGGTAAAATCTTCGTCGAGTGGTCCGTGCGTCATTGCTCGCAGCCACCAGCAGCCTTTCAGTAGCTTACACTCCAACACCAATTCCCTCCATTCTTACCAGCGGGATGACGAAGGGCTCCTTGAAGCTGAGACACGAAGCCACCGTAAGCACGGGGTCCACGCACGAGAAGAGGGCCGCCATGATGAGCATCTTGCCCGTCTGCGGGTCCATCGGCAGGCGCGCCAGGTGGAAGCCCAGGGGTGTGAGGTGCTCGTCCGAGTCGAGCGCGCGCAACTGACGCAGCATCTGTGGTGAGGTGTGGGGGAGGGGAGGTGAGGCGATTGTGGAGGGTCTGCTCGGGACATACACGGCCATTTGCGCGATTCATTTGAGACATTAAAGAGAAATTTGTTTGGAGATAGCACCTAAAAAAAAAAAACGATTGAAATGAGCATCTTGTGTTTCGTAATTCAAGGCACTGACACAAAATGCGTCAAATGACATTGAAAAGGTCACCACAGCATTTCCAGACACTGGTACGCACATCGAGCGACAGTTTGACGGCCACAGCGGTCGGCTGGTCCATGGCTCTCTGCAGGAACGGCGCCACCGCCCCCAGCCGCAGGATCTTGATCTGGAGACAGAGCTCCTCCAGACGAGTGCGGAGGATCTCCGGTACAGGGTAGTCGGCCAGCGCCGCCTCGCGGGCTCGACTGTACAGGTGGTAACACTTGCCCGGCTGCACCCTGAGGAAAGGCGGGGAGGGAGTACGGTAAGCAGTGGGGCGTCGGGATGGATGCGATATTTACAGAGCTTGTGGGTAATATATAAAAAGAAGAAAAAATGCATTAAATGTGTAAAATGATAAAATCAATTAGGTTTTTTCTGACGATAACCCTCGTCCAGTTTTACGTTTCCCTTATGTCTCAGTGCCCGTCACTGTCCGTTTTGAATCC
This sequence comes from Amphibalanus amphitrite, assembly GCF_019059575.1. Taxonomy (NCBI): domain Eukaryota; kingdom Metazoa; phylum Arthropoda; class Thecostraca; order Balanomorpha; family Balanidae; genus Amphibalanus; species Amphibalanus amphitrite. Next base: position 821,529 of record NW_024881701.1, on the reverse strand, counting down.
TTAAAACAGCAGTGAATTCATCAAAAACGTCCATCGATACTCGAAGCCACAAAACGACCATCACAAAACCCAAGGACAACAAAAGTAAGGAAGCTCCCTAACACCCATCTGTTAATGTCCTCGTAATGCGATTTGAAAACATATGAACGTGATAAGGTCTTTGATGACATCATATATAGGCTCTAACGTATGGCACAAGTGTAACTGCAATCGTGTGAAGTGACACCGCTCGCCACATTCTTTTGTCGGGCGGCGGCAAAAGCGCAACTATTCTCCGCACCTCACGCCCATACTCCAGCCTCATTTAACCCCCACTGGCCGCCAGCGTCAGCCACAACACGCGACTCAGGCATCCAGCCGTGCATTCCACAGTGCTATCAATCGATGCCACTGTATACACGCCAGTAACCATGGCAGAACCGTCACACATCCATTGTGACGGTAAGCGACCGCAACGCTACCTATTGTGACACCCCTTTCAAGTGTTAAAGTGTACAGCGAAGAACACGGTACCGAAAAATGAGTGATTTGTTGCGTGAAAAGGGATGCAGTTTGGCTTCTTCTGTGCGACAGTGAATTATATACTTCGCTGGGTAGCAAGTAGCCACTGAGAAGGCATTGATCCGAGTCCAATGAAGTGGAACGGATCGATAGCAATGTGACAATGCCAGTACCAAAGAAACCACGTCAATGTGCCAGTCAACGATTTCCCGAAAAGACACTGAACGTCATATCAGTCATTTCAATTGACCCGACATCGCTTAGTTCAGCTCGCGGACTGTCAAACGCACCACACATATAGTATCTTTCACGGAGTTTAACTTCATATCCAGGTTCATCAACCGTAACACAAGACCAACCAGAACTTCAATCACGCTAGTCCGAGACATGTCACCAGCAGGGATGCGGAGCCGGAGCCGGAGCCGGAACCGCCGGAGCCGGCATATTTTGCCCGGAGCCGGAGCCGGAGCCGGAGCCGTGAAACAATATAGCCCGGAGCCGGAGCCGGAGCCGGAGCCGTCAAAAAAGGGGGCGACTCCGGCTCCTTTTCTTAAGAGGAAACAATTATTTACCTAGTTCGGTTTGACAGTACAAGGCGTAAAACAATGTGGTATTCAAAATAACCTTGTTATACAAACACAGAAGCAACGTGTACCAATCCTATCGCCTTTTTTTCTTCCACCCGTATTTAATTGATCGCATAGGGGATGTACTGAGTAGAAGCCGGAGCCGGAGCCGGAGCCGCCATGACATTTCACCCAGAGCCGGAGCCGGAGCCGGAGCCGATTTTTTTTCTCCGGAGCCGGAGCCGTCTGAAATTTCCACGGCTCCGCATCCCTGGTCACCAGGCGTAGCGGAGTCATTGCCTTATCGCGGCTTCCTTATTCATCCAAATCCTTCCTGCACGTCGCATATGACACATGACACATCACGTGAGCTCTACTACCCCAGCGAATAACCCATGCGTCTACAACACGTGACTTTTGCTGCATCACAGCAGACGACGCGTCTACGGCGGCGTCTCAGTCTCATGTCGGCCTCTCCTGTCATGCATCTAAAGGGACGTACTATATAGCCACTACAGTACATTAGCCCAGCAGTGGACGGGGTCAGTCGGACGGACAGTCACTCAGGGGTGAGAAGACACCGGCGTCTACAGCACTCGGGCCGGGATAGTGCGTCAGTGGTCCCAGACAACGGACTCAGAACAACAGACAGCAGGCTAGACAACAAAGAGTAGACAGGATAATTAGGATTCCGATGGTAGCTATGGACACGATTCATTAGTTACACGTAACAAAAGATTGCCCGGATACAAACGAAGGCAATGATAGCCCGTCTCTGGGCAGACAGCAGAGAGCCAAACATAATGTCTTGGGGGGGGGGGGGGAGTATAATCGTAATGAACGACTTACGACGGTGACAAGTTGTTAAACTGGAAACTGGCTCAGGGGTGGGGCACTTCGTTACGAATTTGGGGAGAGAGGGCGGCAGAAAGAGAAAGGAGTGGGAGAGAGAGAGAGAGAGAGAGAGAGAGAGAGAGAGAGAGAGAGAGAGAGAGAGAGAGAGAGAGAGAGAGAGAGAGAGAGGGAGAAGAAGATCGATAATCTGAGGAGAAGCGACGTGACCGGAAGATCCTTAGAATGAGTCGCTGACTTTATTATCTCGCTTCTCTAACCATTTATCGTTTTCCGGGACTCCGATCTTTTCTAGCCCACAAACCATATAACAAATAGTCGCTAAAATTGAGCGCTACGGCTCGACCTTATCAGTGCATTTATTAGGACGTCTAATTCAGCGTACAGGCTTATCGCTCGCTGTTTACCAGAGTGTGTCACATTGCAGAAATTTATCAGCACAATGCATCAGGTCGCGATGCGGGGAAAATACATTTGTTTAGCATACTAATAAGCAGTAGGTACTGTTCGCAAAAATGTTGGTAGAACGGCATGTGTTGCCCTTACGGCATGATGTTGCAGCATCCAATTACAAAAGGTTGCCCGATTATTAAATAAAAGCGACTTTTCTCTACAATTGGTTTCCATGATAACTCAACCTATGTTTTAAGACTTGTACAGGGTGTCTCAAAAGTTCGTTCTCACATTATGTTTGCATGTGAAACAGAGTACATTGCGTTTTGATATATTTATGACCCCTCAATGTGCTCCCCATTTAATAGGCAAACACATGAATGCATGCTGCGGCATACCAACCGGCATGTTTGGCTGCATAGCAAGCTTAAAGTTAACACAGACTGACTTGACATGCACCGTGAGCTCCCCGAGGCTGGAACAGCGCTACGCTTCGACGAACCTCAATTTCAGCATAACCAACACATTTTTATGAAATTTTGATCCGATGAGGTGCCTGGCATGTGATCTTGCCACAAACGCCTGTCACAGTCTTCTTGCACCGCTTTTAAGCTTTGCTTGACCTGTGCACTGATGCACTGTCTTGCCTGAAGATGGGCCTACGACCTCCCGGATGCCATTTTCTCCTCTATAAATGTGTTCATACTCGCGGTTCGAGTTCAGCTTGAGGGCTGAAACTCCTCCTAGATGTTCTTGGAAAAGCATTCTGCTTCCCCAAACTGTTTCTGGGTTGCCACTTGCAACTTGGTCAACTCCAGAACGCCTATAACCCAACAACACAGTGGCCATTGCCTTTTGCATAGGAACATAACAGGACGAAACGGAGGCCTCCTCCTTCGCCCTTATGGGGTTGTTTTCGGGTTTGGACGGGTGTTTCATCTCGAACGTGGACTAGTTAGTCCAGATGACGTGGTTAATGTCATCAGCCCTCTAGTTTTGTTTAGCCTCAGGCATAACGAAACTCATGTTTGGCCATTTTAACCCGCGCCCGGCTGGGGGTCCTGGATTTCCACGCCCTGCTGGGGGGGGGGTGTTTGAACACCCCCCCTTCTAACTCGGCTCCTGGGCCACGTAGCGATACGCGGAAGGCGGCGTTCGAAAGAGCGTCAAAAATAATGAGGAAATCACTTCGGTCAATTTTTTGGTCAGGTCAAAGGTCAGGTCACCAGAGGTCATTGAAGGCAAAATTTCGCCGATTTCCAGGTCGAATGTCAACAATTTCCAAGAAGCCAACGCATAACTCAAGAACCAATAGAGCTACAGCGCCGCGGAAAAGCGCATTCGATAGCCCTATTAACGCCCTTTCTGAGTAATTTTCTCAGATTTGACCTAACGTTAACGGTTTTGCCTGCAGGGGGCAAAAACTGCAAAAATAGCCGATTTTTTTCGGAAACAGTCTTTCTGCAATAACCTTTGACCCAAGCCTTGTACGAGCTTACTTTTACCGGCATCGTGTTCCTCTCGTCAAGACGCATCGAATGAACTATAACTTGACCTTGAAAGGTCAACTTGAAAATTTGAACTCAGGTCAAGGTCATGACCTGACCGGAAAGGGTCATGTTGCATATCAGTCAATCCGTATCGTCGAGCTGAACACATCTAAGGCGTTTTCATCGCTCTAGCATGCCTCTATCAAAAGTTATTTGCGAAAAACTGTTAAATACCATTCGTGACCTAAGATGACCTCAGGGCATAAACAGGGGTCACGGACACCATTTTCATGTTCAGTGTGTCTAAACCACTTGTAATTCAGTGTTTGGCAGTGTTTATAATGTCTTTCGTCCAAAAGAGGCGCATTTCAATTTTCTCCCATTGACTTATAATGGGGAGGTCGCAAAATTGACCTGACCTTAGGCCATCGATATCAAAATTCTGAGATATACATTTTGTACATGCTATTGCTCTTAGCAATCGCTGAAAGTTTCAAAGCGATCGGTCACTCGGTGTGGCTATGACAGACATTGAAACTTTTTATGAGGTGAGGTCACTTCAAGTGACCTGGTGACCTGACCTTGAATGACCTTGGTCTAAAATTTTAACAACATGTGTAGAATTGATGTATGATAAGGTGTACCAAAAACGGCGGCGCTCCGCGCCGCCGTTTTTGAGATATTCGCGAAAAACCACAAGGGGGGGTGTTCAAACACACACCCCCCCAGCAGGGCGCGGGTTAAGACGTTTTTGACTGTTTTGTGCCCTCCGGTAAGCAAAGCTTAAGTCACCTCGAGTTATGTACCCCGAAAGAACACTCTTAGACAGCTGGTAATCCATCCTGAAAAGTCTGCTTACCAACTTTCTAACCCTTTAACCTTTTTGATGGCCACTTTGGCGCCACACAGTTTTGGCCGCTTGGCTCACTCCTGAGGGCTGACTGGAAAGAGGATAAACTTGCAGTGATTGACTCCCGACAAATCATCGGCGTCACTTGCTGAATGTGCGTCCAGTTAGCGATGGACATTGGCTACAGACTGGTAGGCCTCAATCACCCTCAATCGTCGCGAATGGTCACGTGCTGACTAAATACTGAGACGTACCCGTATCGGAGACCTCTATGTTGCGGCGTAAGCCGTCTCTGTAGGAAGCGGGCTCTTTAGCAAAAACGATTTTGTTTACAGAAATTAGCTACTGTGGAGCATATTTCTACCAGCCATGGCAACCACGTAAGTACAGTTACGAACCAATTTCAGCGTGCCTTTAAGCACGAGAGCCTAAAAACGTAAAATTTAGGTGAGAACGAACTTATGGGACACCCTGTATGCTTTCTTCGGCAGATGAGTTTACTTTGCTTCTCCCATCTTCTCACATGGTAATAACGAACTTATTTGCGTCAGATAAAGACGGAAGACACTATACTTACGTAACGGAAAGTAGGTACATTGTCGCATCAAACCACATGCTATGTCTGGCGTTAACATTTCCAAGAAGCCCCGGAAAAGCTCGAATTTTAATTTCTGCAACGCTTGCAGCAATACCACGCTACACCTACACTCTAGCCTCAATTTACAACAATATTAAGTTTCATAAGCAAAAACAAACAACGAGAAGGAAATTAATTCCGACAGCCACACGAAAAGCTCAGAGTAGTGCTACAGCCCGGTACTTGAAATACGCACCAAGTGTCTTATGAAATGTGATGTGGCTGTGATTTATGTATGCACACAAGGAGCATAAGACGTGCTATGTTCTCCGTGTAAGCTCGCATGTGATTCAACATTCACACATCTACGGAAACTTATGATCAGGTAAGCTTGCTTTCCGTCGATCTAATCTCCTAATAACAGCTTGCTTGTGTTTTGTCAGCGTTGCTGCTTACATACATACAGTTGCTGCTTACCTTCCTGCACGTCCACGCCGTTGTCTCGAGTTGGCCTTGCTCACCCATTCGGGCTTCAGAGTCCTGAGGAAGGACAGGACGCTCATTAGTTAAGCAAATCGCCGTTCAAATTGCGACTACCACAAACCTAAATGCATAGTTTGAGAAATTAACGTCGATCCGTTCGTGTTGATTAGAGACATCAGATAGCTGTAACGCATTATTGTCCAGTCTTCGTTTTAACTGAGAATGTACGATTTTCCGAACGCATGATGTCCTCGGCACTGATGTGGGACAAAAATAATCAGGTGATTTTCCATATCCTTTGTACTCCGAAGCGCCATTCAAGCCAATCACATATTTAAGTGTCGCGAAAAAAACGGCATATTACCAGCAGACCCCAATTCAGAATGACAAAAGTCGTTCATTTCAAGCAATGACAACATCTCAGTAAAGCACACAACCAACTACTAGTCGAAGTCAGATGGAGCTAAAAAATTATCTCACCAGCTGGATATTCCCGAAACCTTTATACCGCAGGGCGCAGGCCATTATCTAAAGCGTCATCGCTCATCCGAGATCCGCAAAGAAGCAAACCACTCACATGCATCCGACGTTGCGATTTTTGTCGACGTTCTTCATCTTGACCTTGCCGCCGTCGACGACGAAGACGACGTCGTCGATGGTGATGGAGGTCTCGGCGATGTTGGTGGCGATGATGATCTTCCTCTGGCCGGGCGGCGGCCGCTCGAACACCTCGCGCTGCTCGATGGTCGGCATCATAGAGTGCAGCGGCAGGATCAGGTACCGGCTGCCTGTCGAACGACGGAGGGAGCGGATGGTGGGGTGAAAATAAATTATAAATGAACTACAAATCAACTTAAATATCAACTAGGGGACCAACAGCTATGGACCATAGGCAAGTTGGTACCGGACGAACGACGTGCAAACGTTCGATTGGTATTAGTAACAGTCATACGTCAGAGCAGCTGTAACCTCAGTCCGGTTTGGCCACCGTCTGTAGATTTAATGCGCCCCTTTGAATCAAATGACGCGAGCGAATACGATCGCAAAACATTAAAGCTTCAAGGCTCTATCAGAGATCAAACTGCGCAAGTTCTTTCATGGCCAGACGCAGAGCGCGGCCTAATCACATTTCCATCCCATCGAATGGTCCATTTCACAGCCGAATGACGCAAATCGGCTCTCAAATTACCATCTCCAGTGATTTAGGATCGAACGAATATCATCAAAGCATGCGTATCTAACGCATTAACTTTGGATTGAAATTGGTACCCAACAGCACGGTCGCGTATCGATATCATCAGGATTTATTTCGGATGCAACCATATATCTCCCCATTGACTTTAATAATCATTAGCGAGGCGATTGCCATCATCGCACAGCAATTAGCGCAAATTGACTCATTTACCGGTACACGTGTGCGGGCGGTCCGCCCGGGCCGGATCAGGTTTCCCTAGAACCCTTCCCCTCCTCCCACACCGATCCACACGAGCACGAAGCTGCGAGCACGGGTTCTACCGAACCGGAACACACGACTCCAAATTGGCCAGTGTAATAAAGCGGTGGGTATCGGCATGACAGTGTAATGAAGCGGAAAGCGGTGGGTATCGCCGCTGTGACCATTAAAGAATTGACACCGAGCCCTGGACGTGTGGTGGTAACACCTCGGAAACGTGACCGGTAGCGGCGGTGACGTCACGTGACGTCATCAGAGGCATGTGGAGGCGGGTGTGGAAGATAGCGTTACAAATTACCGACACATATAGAGTTACAGACGATTGTGCACTAATTGAGCAGCAGTTCCGCTAAAAGAACGGTTAATGACCAACACCCGACCGGACTGACTCAGAAACTGTCCGACTCAGACTCAGTGCCTCACCGACTCTAACTCCCAACTCACCGACTCGTACCTCCCGACCCACCGACTCTCACCACGACTCACCATCGCCAAGCACGGGATCCTCCTTGATGGCCTTGTGCACCTTGCCGATCTCATCCCAGCCGCTGAGGAAGACGAGCACGGCGCCCTCCTGCGGCTGTTCGCGGAGACAGACGTGGCGCACGGTGGCGACAAACAGGTCGGGATCGAACTGCTCCGACTCGGGTACGGACAGTGAGCGAAGCACCTGATCAGAGTACGGCCGGACCGCCGGCGGCGCGCTGGCCAGCTGACTGCGAACGGGAGGGGGGGGGGGGGGGTCAGGGAAGGTCAGGTTAGAGGCATGGTGTTGGGCGATGAGAGGGCAATGCAATATATCCGTCTCACAATATATGTAGACATCAAAAAGTTGCATATTATTATTGAGAGACACAAACAGATATGAATAATGTCAACATCCGGAGCGCGAAAACAGCTCCACGTTAGCATCTTGTTTTCTTTTGTTGGGTTAGGCCCTTTCGGTCCAATGACACCATTGCAGAGCCGGGAGGATGATAGAAATTAGGGGGAGATATTGGTCTGGGCAGGCACCCTACTCCTAGTGAATTGCCGGGGCTGAGCCCGTCCGAATGGACAGGCCGCCCAGCCCTCAAGCACTCACTGCACCCGGCTACGGGGTCCCGGCTACGGGAGCGGCACGCTGCTCTCTCGGGAGCAGCGTGCCGCTCCAAGGGAGCAGCCCGCATGAGATAAAGGTGCCTGTCCAGCCCGGATCAGGGGCTGCGGCGTGGATGGAAACTGAGGATGGAAACGACCGAACGGGTGACCGTGAGGATCATGACACAGACCGGCGACTACAAGTCACTGATACCATCTGCAAGAAACCAAATGCCTCATCACCAGTATAGAGATTGTTGACGGACCGTATAACCACATCAACACGACAGCGATGTCAAAACAACCCACCTGACGTAGGGATCAATCAGCTGACGGAACTCTGCCGTGCGCTCGGCGTTCTCCTGGCGCTGACTCCACCGTGGCCGGCCGCCGCCCTGAGAGCCACCTCCCGGGAAAAACTGGAACCTGAAGTATAAGCCACCAACCACCAGGGTTAGACGTGAACGAGAACATATCCAACGGTCCGTTATCATAATAAGTTGAACGATCTTCATCATCGAAAATCACCCAAAAACACATAAGTTTCCAATAATAACACCATCATGCCATACCCCTCCATCAAACTACAGCATCAGCCCTCCGCACAAACCCCTCCCCCATCCAGGCAGTACTCTCCCCTCCTCCATCCACCCGAGCGCGTGCGAGACGTACCCGGTCATCTGTAGCACGTCCTCCAGGTAGAAGGCCTCCACCGGGAACGCCCTGCCGGGGATGTGCGCCATCGGACAGTTGTTGAAGTAGGCGGAAAACTCGGCTGAGTTGATGGTGGCACTCATCAGGATCAGCTTCAGGTCCGGCCGCTGTGGCAGAAGAGGGAGGAAGAAGGGCGATAGACGGGTTAAAAGGGGTAATTCATGGGCAAAGTCTGACTAGCGTTCGGAAAACGAATAATGAGGATGTAATCCATCGGCAAGTATAATGTGGTGATGGCAGTCATTTGGTGATAGCATACGAAGGTAAACACGGCAATGCCACGACTAAGTAATAAGTTACTATGAATTAGACAAACAGTGGAAGCTTACCATCCACCCGCCATCGCACCGATCCTTTGCGACCCGCGAGACCACAAATCCACGAAGCTCCCTACACCAGGAAACAGACTAAAACTCCCCCTCGCTACTGACCGTCGGCAGGATGCCTTTGACGATGGTGACCAGGAAGTCGCTCAGTGTGTCCCGCTCGTGCACCTCGTCTATAACCAGGTGGGAGACGCGCGCCAGGGTGGGCTCCGTCTGCATCCGCTGCAGCAGCACGCCGGTGGTACAGAACAGGATGGAGCCCTGCGGGCGCGGCTGGCGGCTGAGGGAGGCAGAGGGGGAGAGCTGTGAAGGTCGTCACGGACACTCGATGACATTAATTGCCTGGATATTGAGACGTTTAACCGCATGCGAGTCTGGGACTCGGGGAAGAGCTCTTTTGCCACTTTTGAGCACACTGGTAGGTGTAATGCATTTACGAATTCCATGATCACGAACCCCCCCCCCTCCCCTCCTTCCCATGAACTCAATGCAAGGAACTCTAAACAACATCTATTGTCGCGTAAACCTGCGGGCAGAGTTGGCCTACGTTACGTTATTTTGAAGTTTTCGGTAACCCGTAGCTGTCAGTACCGTTTCGTAGCGTAATTGGGATGTTTCGGTAGCGTAGTACGGAAAATAATAGAATAACGTAGGAACTACGAAATGGATTCCGTAGCAATTACAGGTCAGCTGTATTTGTATAAGGTACATAATTTTTTTCAGTTTACTCATATTGTCACCAGACCTCCGGCCGCTTACACGGATGTGAGACGCCTGCTATATGAATACCACTGAGTCTTTCTTCCGGCCGGACCGACACCGGGGATTTCCCACTGGGGAGTCCCAGGGAATTCCCTGTCGGAAGTCCAGCGCATCTAGCGAGTAGCGCGTAGGCACCGCCGCACCGACGATGCTGCAAAGCCGGCGATCATTGTGCGCAGTATTTGGCTTACTAGAGACTAACTGTTTCCACTGGGTAGTGGATGATGACATATTGCATAACGTACTACGATAAAATAATTTGCTGCGTTAATTAACAAATACCGTAATTCAGTAACGTAGCAATATATAACGTATCGTAATTCGGTATTGTAGTTTTGGCCAAAAAAGCAAACGTAGCGTAACGTAGTGCGTAACGTAGCGTAGCGCAGGCCAACTCTGCCTGCGGGTCAAATGTTTGCGCCTTCCCTCAACTATAATGCCCTTTGCCTGCTGTAACCCTATTTGTTTCACCAGGCCCACAGATTCTATAAATCCTAAAATCCAACACAGTCACAGGCGCGACACTCACTGGTCCAGTCGGATGGCGTATCCGACCTGACCGCCGCCTGTGGAGCTGACGGTCGCGCCCCGCTCCCTGGCCACCCGCTCAGCCACTGTGACTGCGGAGATCCGGCGGGGCTGTGTGCAGACCACGTGGCAGAGCGAGCCACGTCCGGCGGCGGCCGCCTCCTCCAGCAGGTACTGGACCACCTGGGTGGTCTTACCACAGCCTGCAGGAAAAGCGAACGAGTGTTATACCAGTATCGGACGTCGGGCGAGAGATGCTTAACTCTGCAAGTCCCATATATATTTACAGAGCTAAACCCAGGCCGTTATAAAATATTTCCAACTAAAATGATATCACGCTCTCTTACGAAAGGTGGTCGGTTTAAGCACTGCATATTAGATAACGTTCACATTGTTTGCCTGTTTGAAGGCAATAGTTTTCCGACGCGTCTACAACGAAGTCGCTTTGCGCCCATTTTCACTCCCCCCTCTCCCTTCAACGATATATCACCCACAACTCTCTGCCTCCCATCCCCAGTCTCACCAGTCTCGCCGCTGATGACCACCACCTGATGGTGGCGCACCAGCTCCAGGATATGAGCGCGCTGCTGGTGCGCCGGCAGACTGTGACGGAACTCGTCCAGCGGCCCGGGCCGGCCGCTCTGTTCCAGCAGCTCGGCGTCAATGGCTGCCACCCGCTGTAGCCCGTCCCGCTGCGGGTCGTAGCTGGGAAGGGGGAAGGGAGGGTGAGCTGAAGAGAGTAAGCGATGTTTATGAATGGTAGTTACGCAATAAATCGTTGATACTGAAAGTTGTAGTGAGCCAAGATAACAGTATAGATCAGAAGCATAAATGAACAAAAATGTGTAGTGGAAAGTGATTCACAAAATCAAGCGCCAAAGTATGCATGACAACATCACTTCAGCCACGAAGGTCATGAATGAGCATCTTCTGAAATCTGAGCAATGGTGACAATCTCGATGACATAACATAGACAATACATTCGGTATGTAATCTTTTACATAAATGGGCCCTATTTTTTTCGACTGAGAGTTCACATTCTCATAGCCTAGACCATGACTCGAACTACATGCCTATCCTGCACCCGTTCCCACCTGAGGTTGTCCCAGTCGCGGTCCTGGTTCCCGATCAGATTGGCCAGGAACTCCTGTTTGAACCGGGAGTCGGCCAGATGGCGGTACTTGTTCGCCAGCGACGGGTCCAACTTGCTCACTACGTCATCGACTTCGGGCGCCGGTAAGTCGTCGGTCGTCTCCCTCTCTCGGCTACCGTCAGCCGTCAAACTTTCACACTTCACAGAACCAGTGAAAGATTCGGACTTCTTCAAGCCGTTTCCAATCCCTTCACTCTTTGTGACGTCTTCTGCAATTTCTTGTTTTATTTTTACGTCATCCATATCCATTTGCTCTTCTTGTTTGACCGTGGCCGCCGTAGCTGCTTCTTTGTCGGCGGACAACGTATTGCCTGCCGACGACAGATCAGTCATTGAACCCATCTTCGCCTCGCTCTCCGTCTTATCATCATCATCTGGGAGCTCGGTAAGCCGCGGGTCCGCCTCGTAATCCTCCCCGTACACATCCAAAAACGTCGGCAGTGCCCCAGCAGCATCCTCCTCCTTTGCAGATGGAGCTGACGATGGCGTCGACGCCGTCGCGGTCGACGGGGCCGGTTCGGCCGGGCGCGCGGTCGCGGGGGGCGGTGACGGCGGCCGTCGGCCGGACCGCTCCAGTACGGACCGAATGCGCGTCTCTCGCTCCGGGTCCGAGCTAAGCGTTTGGCACTGCATAGAAACAGAGAGAAAAGTCATGGATAGAGGTCACATTCGAAATCCAACGGGTGCAACGGCAAACAATGCATGTCGAGGTCATAACAGGAAAACAGGACACTGACAGTGATTAAACGAAGGAGCAGAAACACTGAATAATAATCAACAGAAATATCAGGCATAAAAAGCACAAAACACTTTGAGCTCACATGTCGGTATTTGCGCCCTCCGCCGCGGCCGCCGCCGGCCCTCAGGGAGCGGTCCCGGTACCAGAGGCCCAGCGCCCGCCCCCGCAGTCCGGGGGGAGGACGGTCACTGTCCTCGTGGGCGGCACCATCCGGAGGACCAGAAGGGCCGGGGTACGGCCGACCGCCGCGCGGAGGGCCGCCTCGCCAGCCGCCGAAAGGTGGACCGCCTCGTCCGCCACCGAAAGGCGGGCCACCTCGCCAGCCGCCGCCATTTCCGTGGCCCCTCCAGCCTCCTGGGGTAAAGAAGGTAATAGCAAAGGTTTAAGGTGGCAGACTGAAGGCTGGGTGACAGAATGCAATCTTAAGTGCAAGGAAAATGTATTTATTTGAACAGATTATAAAGATTTATTTGAACTATCTAGGTGTTACTTACTTTGTCTGTGACTAAAAAACAGTAAAATCTGCATATCATGTAAATAGTCACCTATTTGATTTCAAAACAATGTAAAGAAGTGATGCATGATGATTATGATTCCCTCATATGTTGTTATACAGTCTTAGTCAAGGCAGTCAGACTGTATACAGTAATTACCTCTGCCCCAAGGTCTCTCCATGGATCACCGCAGAGCTTCTTCAATTAGTTGGCAGTTCTCAGTATTGCCTGGAATAAAGGAGAGAGCTTGTAGCACTCCAAACTCTGCTAAAGTCATGAGGCATAAAACCATGGACCCTGCCTTATTCAGATCGAGCCTGAAGGTAAGGTCACATATCTAGAAGAAGCTCCCTTCCCTGAACAAGACACTCTCCATCCAGCAGTTGCCAGTTACTGTGGGTATCATTTTAGTCAATGGCAGGGCTGCGGAGTCGATGGATTTTACGGTGACTCCGACTCCGACTCCGACTCCGGCTTCAAAAATCGACTCCGACTCCGACTCCAACTCCGACTCCGATTCCGGACGGTTCTATTAAAATCCATATCATGATATTGAAGTTCATGACGGAGACGTTTTTATCTTGCCTGAAACGATTCCTTGCGCGTTCCAAGGCTTTGCGTTGCAAATATGCGTTACAAATAACATGCAGAATTAAAAAGCAGGGTCTGGGGAATTCACAGTCTTCTGCTTCTTTCGCTGAAAACGTTCGTCCAAAACAGCAACACGGCCTTTTTTTCGACAAAATCTCATTTCGAGCGCAGTATCGTTAAGTAGACAGGTGCAGTGCATGACGTTGAGACATGCAGCGTTAACTCCGACTCCGGAGTCGGAGTCGGTAAGATTTTGGTGACTCTGACTCCGACTCCGAGCAGAACTGTTGACTCCGACCGACTCCAACTCCGACTCAGACTCCGACTCCGCAGCCCTGGTCAATGGTATAACAGCCTCTCTAATTTTCTGGCCTCCTGGGTCCTGGGCACAGCCGTTGGGCATTGTGCCCAAGACCCAGCAAATGCAATGACATATCCTGATTCCTGAAACCATTGTAAGAATAAAACACAAGGCACCGAACAAAAGCTCATGAGGAGATGTTTATTATCAGTTCTTGAATTACTTGCTTTGTCTGTATCTGGTCAGCAGCCTTGTCTGTACTCTGTGGTTGTATGGCATCATGTTTCCAATTCAACTGCAACATGTGTAGCCAACAAGGGCCCTGTTTGGTCACTGTTTTTATATTAGAGTGCTGTCGGTTTTCCCCATATAAGGAAGTTATGGTATTTGTATATATTAGGTCCGAGTGGACAATTGTGACGCTGTTGATACAAATATGTAACACAGTAAAAAATTTAGGTTTTAGGTTAGGTTAACCTAACCTAAAACCTAAATTTTAACCTAAAACCTCAACCTAATTAGGTTGTAGGTTTGTAGGTTTGTAGGTTTGTAGGTTAGGTTAGGTTGTAGGTTTGTAGGTTTTATGTTTTAGGTTGGTAGGTTTGTAGGCTTTAGGTTGTAGGTTGTAGGTTTGTAGGTTGTAGGTTTGTAGGTAAATAGGTAAGGTTAGGTCAGGTTTGATTATGTTTTCCTTTTATTTCCAGGACATTAAAGTATCATTTTTGGATTCAGGATGTCAAATAATGTAAGAATATGAAAACTTTATATTTAAACAGTCACTCGGACTTAATGTATACTTTTACCGAAGTTATTGCTGGCGCTTCTTGGCCTCTCATTGGTCTAACGAATAGACCACTTGAATTCGACCAATGAGGAGCCAAGAAGTAGCAGCATGCTCGCAGCCTGCTGATAAATAAACGGGGGGGGCGAAAGACCTAAGGTATTGATATATTGATATAGCAGGGCAATGTTTCACTGCAGATGCTGCTACCATGCTGCTATCATGAGCATTTCATGACCTGATGACCCACACTTTGGGGCAGTGTTGGAGATCCAAGATAGGCGTTTGTTTACCTATATCTTGATCTACATGGAAGCCCAATTTGGCACATGTGATAGCAGCATGATCCCCAAATATCAGGTATCAGGTATCAACTATCAGGTAACATAATGCCCAAATCTTCTAAATTCCCGGAAATGCTTGAACCTTTCAACACGCACCATGAATGGATGAACTCTATAGTGTATGCAGCAGCTATGCAGCTATAGTCCGTTTCTCTTAAGTTTGCCCCTCACTGTAAACGTCTCTTTGAACACAGCACGAGAATTGCTAGCTGAATTACTGAGAAAACTGGTAAGCGCACATTGTATTGTAGATATGAATAATATTTTCAAAAATAAGTTTTAAACATCGACGATTTAACGTTATGTTAAGCGCCGTGCAATTTATTTATTAGTTCAGACATAATTCCTGAGAAGTCGTCTATCCCTGCGAGGCTGTAGGTATTGGCAGATACGATTTACGAGTCTGTGAAATAGTAAATAAATTTGATGAAATTGATCGTCTGTGAAATCTGGTTAAATCAGTGTGCGCCAACCAGTTTTCTCAGTAATTCAGCTAGCAATTCTCGTGCTATGTTCAAAAAGACGTTTACAGTGAGGGTCAAACTTAAAAAAAACGAACTATATCACGGTACATAGAATACTAGGTAACACCGGTTTGTCCGCTCAACACAGGGCCAATGGTCACCACTTTCTTCAGCTGACGTCTGTGACCTTGAGCTGACCTAGGATGATAAACAGCTGACAATTTAGGCCATTTGGAGCTCACTTGACAGCTGAAGAGCGTGATTTAAAATATAAATATTTGTCAGGCACTTACAAAAGATATTATTCACCAGTCATTTTTTAAGCACATTCTGTCATAAATTAGCTGACTCCCTCTGGTCTTCCACACGGCAGAAAATGCAAGTGCAAATTCTGCCGTCTTGAAGTGAGCCAAACGCTTATGATGCACATGATCGTTTCTCTCAGAGCACAACGGAAACTGCGAGAAAACAAGAGAGAGTCGGACTCTACAAATGAATGAATTTGGAAGAAAAATAGCTGTATTTTTTCCTATGGAAATGTAGACTTTGAAAACATTGGCCATCAACTTTAAAATTGCCCCCGAATATGAAAATGTGTGAATTGACAAAACAGGCAATCTTGCTGTTTTTGCCCAAGTTTGTTCATGATTGAGAGAGATTCGATGCGAAAATGCACTGATATATACTTTTGAAAGCGAGGTCTCGATCAGTGTGTTAATTTTGATTTTTAACTTAACGCTAGTCCCACTTTTCCCTCCAAGAAAATATATTTGTCAATTTTTCAATAATCATATTATGCGTCATTGCTTTAAAAATAAAGAGAGTCGGACCGTAATTCTTTCAAAATGACCGATAATGCTCAATATCTACCGGAATATATTAACAGATTGGCCAGACTCATTGGCTAAATATGTTTAAATTGCATTTTTCTTACTTTCTGCAGATTTTCCTGCAAAATTTTACTGTAGTTTAAGCTGCGTTTCCTGCAGATTGTGTTCACAGACCAATGGGAGACAAGTATTTCTTCATCAACAGGTTTATTCGCCATCAATTGGTCTAGCGGGTGTTTTTCGCATGCGCAGCTTATGTCACAGCAGCGTAAGAACACGTTCGCTTTAAATCATTATGGATATTTCTTTTCTGAATAGGCGGGATTATCGTCATTAACTAATTACTTGATATATTTTAATGGGGAGTGGTGTAATGCCCGCACGACTGTTGACTTTCATTGTAATTGCTTGAGCTTGTTCCTGGGCTGCCTCAGATAGCAGAATGGTGTGTCAAGTATCATGGCCTGACAGGAAGGTGGGTACCCAGACCCCTAGCTCAATATTAATCTCAGATGAAGCCCGTATATATGTCATAGAGATTGTTCAAGTTTTAACCTCACCTACATATAACCTAACATAACCTGAAATAACCAGACATGCTAGAACCCTTATTTTGGTCAAATGCTGATGAGCAGAAAAATATTAACTTTTTGACGATTTGCCATGCCTACCTATTGCTATGTCTGGACGAGGGTTTCTCGGTTACTGTGTAGATAAACTATGGTGAAGATAAAAAACATCATCTACCCTAGCCTAACCTTTGCGTACTAAACTACCACTTTTGGTAAATGTTCAGAAAGAGTGATTCACTTTTCAGGCATACATTTTGTACATTCTTGCACTATTTGACATCCTGAATCCAGATATGATATTTACATGTGATACAAATACAAAACAAAAATCAAACCTTACCTAACCATATGCCAGACTGGAAAACATCCATGCACTACGCCGGATGCCAGTGAGACGAAATTCGGCGCAAGCGATTTTGCGCCGAAATTTCTGAGTGATTTGCGCCAAAACTTAGGTGCCTATTTGTGCGAAAATTAAAGGAAACAGTCCACTTTCCTGAAATCAGTATTTTGCTATTGATTTATGATTTTTTATGCTCAAAATAATCATGAAATAAAATAAAACCTTTTTGTAAAAACAATTATTTTCTTTATTTTAATATAGGGCGAACTATATTCTATGTAAAATAATGTTTCACGCGGAAGCTTATTACGCATTGACCAATCATATTGCGTAGCTCAAACCTACGAATACTGCATTGGCTGTAAGCAGCACGCTGATTGGCTGACGATGACGTGGCTGCATTCCTGTGCAAGGCACGCATTCCTCTACAAGGCACTCTTTTCGGAACGAGAAATGGAATTTCTTCGTCTAGGGTGATCGTTGAGCCGTAAAAGCTCCTGATTTGTGCTAGTCTCAGCTCAAGCTACGAAACTGCTATTCCAGCTCAAAACCCCATGTTAAAAGTGAACTATTTCCTTTAAGCCCTTTTCATATAAAGCACATGTGCACATATACTGATCAAGGCTATATCAACCAGGCAGAGTGTTTCGGGGCTTTGTACGCTATCCCATGTTTGAGCGTCCGAATTAGTTTTTATTTCCACGTAAACCCAATACCTCGGTGGGAGCCAGCGAGGGCCCGGCAGCGCAGCAGCACGTGCTCCGGCACATCAGCCTCTTCTCGGCTCACGGTGCAGAGCGCCGCTGGGCACCGCTTGTCTGGGCACTGCTGACACGCGGCGGAGTGGAGACAGCCGATTCGGTGCCGTATTGGAGCGAGATGCCCCAGTGGCCGGCCCTCATCTGGTGCACCGAAATGGCATCCTCTCGGTCCTCTCCGGGGAGAGGGAGCGGCGGCGTGCTCCCGAGGAGTGGCTTGAATAGTGATTCTGAGCAGTTGTCGCGCCACTGATGCGAGGCCGCACAATGAACCGCCCTGGTCAGCGATCGGGCGTTTGAGGGCAGGGCGGCCGCCAGTTTTGCCAGATCGTCCACGCTCTCATTCCCCTCGATACTGCAGTGGGCAGGAACCCACTGCTATTGCTTAACGACGCTTGGCGACGTTCAACAACGTTTTCCATGCCTATCTCTACGCCGAAGGTTGAGGCCTCACCTCCCAGTAAAAAAAAACATTTGAAACCATTAGGATTTACCAATTGGTTTCAAATGTGTCAAATGGTTTGAAATAGGTTCTAATGGTTTTCATGACCATTTGAAATGGTTTCCAATTGGTTTTTTCCCAATTGGTCTGAAATGGTGTTTTCCATTTGGTCCCAATTGGTTTTGAAATGGTTTCCTAATGGAAAATAAATCCCATTTGATTTCAAATGGTGTTTTCCATTTGATTCCAATTGGTTCCAAATGGAATAAAACCATTTCATCCCAAATGGTGTGTCCCATTTGGTCCCAATTGGTATCTAAATGGTTTCCATATGGAAGAAATTCCCATTTGATCTCTAATGGTTTTTCCCATTTGATCCCAATTGGTGCCCAATTGGTCTCCAAATGGAATAAAACCATTTCATCCCAAATGGTGTGTCCCATTTGGTCCCAATTGGTATCTAAATGGTTTCCATATGGAAGAAATTCCCATTTGATCTCTAATGGTTTTTCCCATTTGATCCCAATTGGTGTCCAATTGGTCTCCAAATGGAATAAAGCCATTTCATCCCAAATGGTATGTCCTCAATTGGTATCGAAATGGTTTCCAATTGGTAATTTCCCAATTGGTCTGAAATGGTGTTTTCCATTTGGTCCCAATTGGTTTTGAAATGGTTTCCTAATGGAAAATAAATCCTATTTGATTTCAAATGGTGTTTTCCATTTGATTCCAATTGGTTCCAAATGGAATAAAACCATTTCATCCCAAATGGTGTGTCCCATTTGGTCCCAATTGGTATCTAAATGGTTTCCATATGGAAGACATTCCCATTTGATCTCTAATGGTTTTTCCCATTTGATCCCAATTGGTGTCCAATTGGTGTCCAAATGGAATAAAACCATTTCATCCCAAATGGTGTGTCCCATTTGGTCCCAATTGGTATCGAAATGGTTTCCAATTGGTAATTTCCCAATTGGTCTGAAATGGTGCTTTCCATTTGATCCCAAATGGTATGTCCCCAATTGGTATCGAGATGGTTTCCAATTGGTAACTTCCCAATTGGTCTGAAATGGTGCTTTCCATTTGATACCAATTGGTTCCAAATGGAATAAAACCATTTCATCCCAAATGGTGTGTCCCATTTGATCCTAATTGGTATCTAATGGTTTCCATATGAAAGAAAACTCCCATTTGATCTCAAATGGTTTTCCCATTTGATCCCAATTGGTGTCCAATTGGTCTCCAAATGGAAGAAAACCATTTCATCCCAAATGGTTTGTCCCATTTCATCCCAATTGGTGTCGAAATGGTTCCCAAATGGAAAAGCAAATCTGTTTTGAAATGGTGTCTCTCATTCTATTTCAACTGGTGTCGAAATGAAAAATGCATTTGAAAAACATTCAAGGGTCGTTTTAGGCAAGAAAACATACATATATGGCAATAACTTTTGTTCCATGAGATGAATAAAAGCAAAGTCCGAACAGTAGTCGGAGCTGGAGTCAATGTTTGAGTCAGAGTCGGAGTTAGAGTCATAAATCCACCACTTTGCAGCCCTGTTTCCAGATGTGTGACAAGTATGCTTCAAAAGTGTTTCTACCTTGATGGTCTCTAATGGTTTCAAGTGTGTTTTGAGTATGGACTGGGTATCTATTAGTTCCCAATTGGTACCCTAATGGTTTCTAATGGTTTTTAAACATATACAAATAATAGACTTAGAGGTAATGGGAAGACCTTTGACTGGTTATACTTGATAAGCATCACTACAAGGCCTTGTTTTTTCATTAAATAAAAATGATTCGCAAAATCCACGCCGTTTCCGCTCATTTAAACAGCACTACTTTTTCTCTGTGTGCCTACGCTGGCGGCGCCCGACCGTTGGCGCCAGCCGGCCGCGCGGGCCGCGCCGGCGCCACAGTTCAAATCGGGCGTCGACGTCGGCCGGCCGGCCGGCGCGCCACCGGGTTTCGCGTTCGCTGGGCCTGGGACTGCCCGCGGTCGACCGGGACCCAGTCCTGCTGTAAAAGAGGAAGCTGAGCAGAATCACGCGGCTGGTGAGTGACTTTTCTTGTGCCTCTGTATGCGATATTCGTTTTAGTCGACTGCAAATACTGAAAATAGTTATTTGAATAAATTTGGTTGCATTTGGCATCTTTGTAAGTACTGAGTTTAACAGAAGTGAGAAAGAGGCTTAAAATTTGCGATCACAATTTATTTTGCCAGCAGAAAATTGTCAGTGCCATGTTTGTTGTGGTCAGGCTGCCTAAATGACAATGCAAGTTGCATGAGCTTAAAGTTATTATATTGTGATATTTTACAAATGACCCTGTGTGGTAATTAATTAATTTGATCCCATCGCCCAATTAACCCGTGCTGTCCTGTACTGTTGCAGGCACGAACTTGCACCGGACAGACGCCGTCTACCGGCTCTACACGGGTCCAGATGGGCTGCATGCCTGCATTATAGCTACGTTCTGACTTCTGAAAATTCTGATCGCCACGGAAGATTAAGAAATCTATCTGTCAGAACAACAGACAGTATCACCGATCGGAATGATATTGTATCACATCGGTCATTGTGCCCATGTGGAATAGCGTACGTATGGCCCAGTGAATAACTACATTGTAATTCTGTTCTTGATTCTGATAGCAGTCGCCTCATCGATGTGGTGTTGACCATGCAACAACAATGTCCATGTGTAGTTAATGTCTAATGTTGGTAGGTACGTACTGATGAAAATGTATATGCTTGCAGAGTAAAACAATAAAAATAATTCACGGTGCAGTTTGTTATTTTGTGCATGAAATGCATGGACTTCAAAAGGATCTTCAAATGGTAATCCAGCTGCCCAGTAAAAAATACCATTAGAAATTACCAAATGGTTCCAAATGGGAAAAACCATTTGACTTATTGAACACTTTTCCAAATGGTTCCAAAGAGGTTCCATTTGAAATGTGTCCAATTGGCCACCAATTGGTATCAATTGGAACCATTTCATGACCATTTGAAATGTGTCCAATTGGTACCAATTGGTGACCAATTGGACATATTTCAAATGGTCATGAAATGGTTCCAATTGGTACCAATTGGTGGCCAATTGGACACATTTCAAATGGAACCTCTTTGGAACCATTTGGAAAAGTGTTCAATAAGTCAAATGGTTTTTCCCATTTGGAACCATTTGGTAATTTCTAATGGTATTTTTTACTGGGCTGGGCGGCCGTTCCTCCGCTGAGTAGACTCAGGGCGGCTCGCCAGTTCGAGCACGCGACGACCGGGGCGGGGGACGTCTCGTCCCGCAACCTCTCCAGAGCTGCCCACGGGGCGAATCTGCTGCTAGATTGACCAGCGTACCGCATAAATTCGGTGACTGTCTTTCGCCAAAAAAATATGCGACCGCCCTGCACCGAAAAATTCGTCCGCCGCCATGCGCTGAATTCGGCGCATGCGAAATTACGCCGGACGTGCGCTTAAATTTTCGGCGCAATCCCGCCACTACGCCGGACATATTCGGCTTAACGTGTATTTTTTTCCAGTCTGGACCCCATGTTGCATATTCATATGAACTGTAGATCAGATATTTTTTGATTAAATACCCATCTTTCATCCTTTCAGCATGCCTACAACCTACTAAACAGCCTTGGTATCAACCTACCATTCATACTTTATCTACACAGTACACATACATATTGATATATGGGGTATGTGGTTCAGTAGGTTATAGTAGGTCAGGTGCCTACATGCTATCATTTGTCATGCTTTGATTTCAGGTGGTGTCTTGTGGGCTTTATAGTGGGCTTTGTGGCCCTCTCTAAGTGCAAGGGTTAAGTGTTGATGCACATAATGCAATGTGTTTTTTTTTCCATGGGCGCAGGAACCTCACTTAAAGTGTGGGGGGAGGGGGCAGAGAACTTCAATGTCACTTTGTGGGAACCCCAATACCCCTATAAACAAATTCTTGGCAGTTTCGTGCTTATCTCACCTTGCCGAACAATTTCTTGCTCTTAGTTTTGAATTTAAATGAAAAATAAATATTTTACTTTAAAAATTAGCATAGCTTAAAAGTGGGGACATCCCCCCCCGATCCTAGACCTTTTTTTCTTAATGGTACAAATCATCCAGATTCATATGAGAAGGGTAGGTAGCTACCTACAAAATCAAATCAATGCCTCAATTGTTCATTGTTTTATTACAATAAGTCCCTCCTCTGCCAATCACACTAAACTATCTACTGTCACAATGCAGTGTGCGTCATGATTTCTCAACTCTATGCATACAATATATTTCCATTTGTCAATCACATATTGTTTTTTTTTACAGGCTTTCCGGTTATGACTGAGGCCAGCATCTCACGTGTCCTGGCTTATGGCTACGCCAAATCACTGCGGATGCCGGATGCCGAGGACCGGAGAGCCAACCGCTTTGAGGCGTGAGCTCTGTGGCGTGGCTCGAGTGATCACCAGGTTCTGACGGCTACGGCGCCGTCGACCTGGTTGAATAGCTGGGGCCTGGACGAGAGTGCCCTTAGTACGGTGGTCAATCGGTTACGTTCGAGGGGCGCTCGAACACGCTGCCGTCGCGTGGCTGCCGGCGGCCGCCCCCTCGCACGTGAATCTCCTGGAGCGAGGACTGCGGGAGGCGGCCGCATCATCACCTGTATCCGCGCTCAACACCGTGCCACGCACTAATGGCGGAAGCCCGACTTTCTCCGATGGAGGAGAGAAGCTGGACGCTGGCTGCCAGGCTGCTGGGGAGGGCGCTGGGTCTGCCATCAGGGGACCCCCTGCACGCGACCGCCGAGGCCTCGGCACCGGCGCGCCTGCCTTCGGTCCGAGGCTGGAGATTGCGAGGCCGCCAGGCCTGGGCGAGAGCGAGAATCCCACCGTGGCAACAGACGGCTGGCGTCACCTTCCGGTTGGACGTGTGCCCGATCCGGGCTGGGGCCACGGCGGCGGAAAGGGAAAGCGTGGCTACGCTGCACCTCGCGTTCCTGCCCCTGTGTGCTGTCCGGCTTTGGACGGACGGATCTGTGGAGGGCGGAGTCTTCAGGCGCTGGGCGGGAGCCGTGCTGGTCTGGCTGGACGAAGAGGTCGAGGAACTGCGGGCCCCGGCCGGAGAGTTGTGCTATAGCTACCGCGCGGAGATGGTGGCGCCGGTGACCGGTCCGGAGACCGTACTCGGAAGAGACAGAGACCAGGACCTGCGGTCTCCGGTCCGTACCTATCTGCTAACTGTGCGGTAGTGCTGGTGTAGTGCAACATTTTTGGATGGCTAGCTACATTTCACGATTAAATAGCTGGTACGTTTCAGTGCAGGTGGCGTGACGAACAATGTGTCTGTTGGCCACTTCTGCGGAAGCTGCCATTTCCTACTCGAAGGCGGGCGCGCTGTTTGGCTGGGCCGGCAGGATGTTCCCACTTCCCATTATGTGTCGACGGCAAAGCGAGTATATTCATGTTCTTTTAATGCACAGAAGTCTGTTGTATATTTGAAGTTTTATTTTAGGTTGACGATTGCGAAGGGCAGATTCATCTTCTCTCTTTCATTTGTGTTGCCACTTTAGCGTTCATGTTTGTCATAAGTGTCCTGGTCCGGCTTGGTTGTCATCTTTATTCGTGATGTATTTTATTTTACGAACATGCTGGTGATCAATGCAATACACTTTTGATTAATAATGCTGCTTTAGCTCTGATCCTTTGTGGTATGTCTTGATTGTACTACTGCGATAGTGATTTTTCCTCACCAAAATATGCAGGCAACAAATGTAAATGCTGCCAAAAGTTTGTCATTGCGTGATGTATCTAAAAGACATCAAGTTTCTGAACGTGGTCGTGTACTACGCAACCGGAAACTCAATAGGACGTGGAATGCTGTGAAGCAAAACTACAGAAGTGAGGCTGGCCACGCCAAAATCAAGTGAGATATGTCTAGCCTTTCTTCAGCCGCCAAGGCTTCGACAGACTATCCGCGGGTTCGGTGTCTCTCGAACTACGAAAATTCAACGTCGTCCGGCCAATCCTGGTTAAGGTCAGCGGGGACTTAGCTGTGGTTATGGAACAGGATTGGCCGTCCGAGAGACTCAGAACCTGGGGTATGTTGCAGCACAGCTATGTCGACCGAGTGTCGTCGCAAGCTACCCCTTTCGACGAGAAAAAGTAAAACCGTCCCGTCCTAGGCTGACTAGGCTTAGCTAGGTGGCAGCACAGTCGCGCCGGCAGGGGGCAGTGCCACAACCAGCCGACTGATATTTTCGTGTGACGTCAGAACCGGTGCCTCCCTGGAATACTACTACTCCTAGGCTATGTAACGGAAGTTAGCCCACATTCAGCCCACATTCGGCCCAGCCCAGATTGGGGCTGCCAAATCTAGGGAAAAGTCTAGAAATCTAGGGAAAAATCTAAAAACCGTTTTACGCCTAAACGGCTGGACGAAACTGAAAAATAAGACCACCATTTGAAAGATCTCTTCACCCCGGACCTAATGATATGGTTAAATACCGGATCAATTTAATCAAAAGCATGATTTAACCAGGATGAAAATTTTCGATCAATGGGGCGGCCCCTACGATTTTCTTCAAAATCGGCATGGTGATACTACAGGCCGAGATGATCAATCTGGCTGAAGAAACCCCTATGGGCATTGAAATCTATGGGGTAAAAACGCCCTTGGAAAGTTTAACCCACGCATTTCTGGCAAGTGTATCGCACGCATCCCCCCAATATGGGTATCATATGAAAGCCCATGAAAACCCAAACAAAATGGTGGGGTAAAATTTACCCATTACCCCATCCAGGGTAAAGTTTCCCCAAGATGAAAATTTTCGGTCAACGGGGCGGCCCCTACGATTTTCTTCAAAATCGGCATGGTGATACTACAGGCCCAGATGATCAATCTGGCTGAAGAAACCCCTATGGGCATTGAAATCTATGGGGTAAAAACGCCCTTGGAAAGTTTTACCCACGCATTTCTGGCAAGTGTATCGCACGCATCCCCCCAATATGGGTATCATATGAAAGCCCATGAAAACCCAAACAAAATGGTGGGGTAAAATTTACCCATTACCCCATCCAGGGTAAAGTTTACCCAAGATGAAAATTTTCGGTCAATGGGGCGGCCCCTACGATTTTCTTCAAAATCGGCATGGTGATACTACAGGCCCAGATGATCAATCTGGCTGAAGAAACCCCTATGGGCATTGAAATCTATGGGGTAAAAACGCCCTTGGAAAGTTTTACCCACGCATTTCTGGCAAGTGTATCGCACGCATCCCCCAATATGGGTATCATATGAAAGCCCATGAAAAACCAAACAAAATGGTGGGGTAAAATTAACCCATTACCCCATCCAGGGTGAAGTTTACCCAAGACGAAAATTTTCGTTCAATGGGGCGGCCCCTACGATTTTCTTCAAAATCGGCATGGTGATACTACAGGCCGAGATGATCAATCTGGCTGAAGAAACCCCTATGGGCATTGAAATCTATGGGGTAAAAACGCCCTTGGAAAGTTTTACCCACGCATTTCTGGCAAGTGTATCGCACGCATCCCCCCAATATGGGTATCATATGAAAGCCCATGAAAACCCAAACAAAATGGTGGGGTAAATTTTACCCATTAACCCATCCAGGGTAAAGTTTCCCCAAGATGAAAATTTTCGGTCAACGGGGCGGCCCCTACGATTTTCTTCAAAATCGGCATGGTGATACTACAGGCCCAGATGATCAATCTGGCTGAAGAAACCCCTATGGGCATTGAAATCTATGGGGTAAAAACGCCCTTGGAAAGTTTTACCCACGCATTTCTGGCAAGTGTATCGCACGCATCCCCCCAATATGGGTATCATATGAAAGCCCATGAAAACCCAAACAAAATGGTGGGGTAAAATTTACCCATTACCCCATCCAGGGTGAAGTTTACCCAAGAAGAAAATTTTCGGTCAATCGGGCGGCCCCTACGATTTTCTTCAAAATCGGCATGGTGATACTACAGGCCGAGATGATCAATCTGGCTGAAGAAACCCCTATGGGCATTGAAATCTATGGGGTAAAAACGCCCTTGGAAAGTTTTACCCACGCATTTCTGGCAAGTGTATCGCACGCATCCCCCCAATATGGGTATCATATGAAAGCCCATGAAAACCCAAACAAAATGGTGGGGTAAAATTTACCCATTACCCCATCCAGGGTAAAGTTTACCCAAGATGAAAATTTTCGGTCAATGGGGCGGCCCCTACGATTTTCTTCAAAATCGGCATGGTGATACTACAGGCCCAGATGATCAATCTGGCTGAAGAAACCCCTATGGGCATTGAAATCTATGGGGTAAAAACGCCCTTGGAAAGTTTTACCCACGCATTTCTGGCAAGTGTATCGCACGCATCCCCCCAATATGGGTATCATATGAAAGCCCATGAAAACCCAAACAAAATGGTGGGGTAAAATTTACACATTACCCCATCCAGGGTAGAGTTTACCCAAGATGAAAATTTTCGGTCAATGAGGCGGCCCCTACGATTTTCTTTAAAATCGGCATGGTGATACTACAGGCCGAGATGATCAATCTGGCTGAAGAAACCCCTATGGGCATTGAAATCTATGGGGTAAAAACGCCCTTGGAAAGTTTTACCCACGCATTTCTGGCAAGTGTATCGCACGCATCCCCCCAATATGGGTATCATATGAAAGTCCATAAAACCCAAACAAAATGGTGGGGTAAAATTTACCCATTACCCCATCCAGGGTAGAGTTTACCCAAGATGAAAATTTTCGGTCAATGAGGCGGCCCCTACGATTTTCTTTAAAATCGGCATGGTGATACTACAGGCCCAGATGATCAATCTGGCTGAAGAAACCCCTATGGGCATTGAAATCTATGGGGAAAAACGCCCTTGGAAAGTTTTACCCACGCATTTCTGGCAAGTGTATCGCACGCATCCCCCCAATATGGGTATCATATGAAAGCCCATGAAAACCCAAACAAAATGGTGGGGTAAAATTTACCCATTACCCCATCCAGGGTGAAGTTTACCCAAGACGAAAATTTTCGTTCAATGGGGCGGCCCCTACGATTTTCTTCAAAATCGGCATGGTGATACTACAGGCCGAGATGATCAATCTGGCTGAAGAAACCCCTATGGGCATTGAAATCTATGGGGTAAAAACGCCCTTGGAAAGTTTTACCCACGCATTTCTGGCAAGTGTATCGCACGCATCCCCCCAATATGGGTATCATATGAAAGCCCATGAAAACCCAAACAAAATGGTGGGGGAAAATTTACCCATTATCCCATCCAGGGTAAAGTTTACCCAAGAAGAAAATTTTTGGTCAATGGGGCGGCCCCTACGATTTTCTTCAAAATCGGCATGGTGATACTACAGGCCGAGATGATCAATCTGGCTGAAGAAACCCCTATGGGCATTGAAATCTATGGGGTAAAAACGCCCTTGGAAAGTTTTACCCACGCATTTCTGGCAAGTGTATCGCACGCATCCCCCCAATATGGGTATCATATGAAAGCCCATGAAAACCCAAACAAAATGGTGGGGTAAAATTTACCCATTACCCCATCCAGGGTAAAGTTTACCCAAGATGAAAATTTTCGGTCAATGGGGCGGCCCCTACGATTTTCTTCAAAATCGGCATGGTGATACTACAGGCCCAGATGATCAATCTGGCTGAAGAAACCCCTATGGGCATTGAAATCTATGGGGTAAAAACGCCCTTGGAAAGTTTTACCCACGCATTTCTGGCAAGTGTATCGCACGCATCCCCCCAATATGGGTATCATATGAAAGCCCATGAAAACCCAAACAAAATGGTGGGTAAAATTTACCCATTACCCCATCCAGGGTAAAGTTTACCCAAGATGAAAATTTTCGGTCAATGGGGCGGCCCCTACGATTTTCTTCAAAATCGGCATGGTGATACTACAGGCCCAGATGATCAATCTGGCTGAAGAAACCCCTATGGGCATTGAAATCTATGGGGTAAAAACGCCCTTGGAAAGTTTTACCCACGCATTTCTGGCAAGTGTATCGCACGCATCCCCCCAATATGGGTATCATATGAAAGCCCATGAAAACCCAAACAAAATGGTGGGGTAAAATTTACCCATTATCCCATCCAGGGTAAAGTTTACCCAAGATGAAAATTTTCGGTCAATGGGGCGGCCCCTACGATTTTCTTCAAAATCGGCATGGTGATACTACAGGCCCAGATGATCAATCTGGCTGAAGAAACCCCTATGGGCATTGAAATCTATGGGGTAAAAACGCCCTTGGAAAGTTTTACCCACGCATTTCTGGCAAGTGTATCGCACGCATCCCCCCAATATGGGTATCATATGAAAGCCCATGAAAACCCAAACAAAATGGTGGGGTAAAATTTACACATTACCCCATCCAGGGTAGAGTTTACCCAAGATGAAAATTTTCGGTCAATGAGGCGGCCCCTACGATTTTCTTTAAAATCGGCATGGTGATACTACAGGCCCAGATGATCAATCTGGCTGAAGAAACCCCTATGGGCATTGAAATCTATGGGGAAAAACGCCCTTGGAAAGTTTTACCCACGCATTTCTGGCAAGTGTATCGCACGCATCCCCCCAATATGGGTATCATATGAAAGCCCATGAAAACCCAAACAAAATGGTGGGGTAAAATTTACCCATTACCCCATCCAGGGTGAAGTTTACCCAAGACGAAAATTTTCGTTCAATGGGGCGGCCCCTACGATTTTCTTCAAAATCGGCATGGTGATACTACAGGCCGAGATGATCAATCTGGCTGAAGAAACCCCTATGGGCATTGAAATCTATGGGGTAAAAACGCCCTTGGAAAGTTTTACCCACGCATTTCTGGCAAGTGTATCGCACGCATCCCCCCAATATGGGTATCATATGAAAGCCCATGAAAACCCAAACAAAATGGTGGGGTAAAATTTACCCATTACCCCATCCAGGGTGAAGTTTACCCAAGACGAAAATTTTCGTTCAATGGGGCGGCCCCTACGATTTTCTTCAAAATCGGCATGGTGATACTACAGGCCGAGATGATCAATCTGGCTGAAGAAACCCCTATGGGCATTGAAATCTATGGGGTAAAAACGCCCTTGGAAAGTTTTACCCACGCATTTCTGGCAAGTGTATCGCACGCATCCCCCCAATATGGGTATCATATGAAAGCCCATGAAAACCCAAACAAAATGGTGGGGGAAAATTTACCCATTATCCCATCCAGGGTAAAGTTTACCCAAGAAGAAAATTTTCGGTCAATGGGGCGGCCCCTACGATTTTCTTCAAAATCGGCATGGTGATACTACAGGCCGAGATGATCAATCTGGCTGAAGAAACCCCTATGGGCATTGAAATCTATGGGGTAAAAACGCCCTTGGAAAGTTTTACCCACGCATTTCTGGCAAGTGTATCGCACGCATCCCCCCAATATGGGTATCATATGAAAGCCCATGAAAACCCAAACAAAATGGTGGGGTAAAATTTACCCATTACCCCATCCAGGGTAAAGTTTACCCAAGATGAAAATTTTCGGTCAATGGGGCGGCCCCTACGATTTTCTTCAAAATCGGCATGGTGATACTACAGGCCCAGATGATCAATCTGGCTGAAGAAACCCCTATGGGCATTGAAATCTATGGGGTAAAAACGCCCTTGGAAAGTTTTACCCACGCATTTCTGGCAAGTGTATCGCACGCATCCCCCCAATATGGGTATCATATGAAAGCCCATGAAAACCCAAACAAAATGGTGGGTAAAATTTACCCATTACCCCATCCAGGGTAAAGTTTACCCAAGATGAAAATTTTCGGTCAATGGGGCGGCCCCTACGATTTTCTTCAAAATCGGCATGGTGATACTACAGGCCCAGATGATCAATCTGGCTGAAGAAACCCCTATGGGCATTGAAATCTATGGGGTAAAAACGCCCTTGGAAAGTTTTACCCACGCATTTCTGGCAAGTGTATCGCACGCATCCCCCCAATATGGGTATCATATGAAAGCCCATGAAAACCCAAACAAAATGGTGGGGTAAAATTTACCCATTACCCCATCCAGGGTAAAGTTTACCCAAGATGAAAATTTTCGGTCAATGGGGCGGCCCCTACGATTTTCTTCAAAATCGGCATGGTGATACTACAGGCCGAGATGATCAATCTGGCTGAAGAAACCCCTATGGGCATTGAAATCTATGGGGTAAAAACGCCCTTGGAAAGTTTTACCCACGCATTTCTGGCAAGTGTATCGCACGCATCCCCCCAATATGGGTATCATATGAAAGCCCATGAAAACCCAAACAAAATGGTGGGGTAAAATTTACCCATTACCCCATCCAGGGTAAAGTTTACCCAAGATGAAAATTTTCGGTCAATGGGGCGGCCCCTACGATTTTCTTCAAAATCGGCATGGTGATACTACAGGCCCAGATGATCAATCTGGCTGAAGAAACCCCTATGGGCATTGAAATCTATGGGGTAAAAACGCCCTTGGAAAGTTTTACCCACGCATTTCTGGCAAGTGTATCGCACGCATCCCCCCAATATGGGTATCATATGAAAGCCCATGAAAACCCAAACAAAATGGTGGGTAAAATTTACCCATTACCCCATCCAGGGTAAAGTTTACCCAAGATGAAAATTTTCGGTCAATGGGGCGGCCCCTACGATTTTCTTCAAAATCGGCATGGTGATACTACAGGCCCAGATGATCAATCTGGCTGAAGAAACCCCTATGGGCATTGAAATCTATGGGGTAAAAACGCCCTTGGAAAGTTTTACCCACGCATTTCTGGCAAGTGTATCGCACGCATCCCCCCAATATGGGTATCATATGAAAGCCCATGAAAACCCAAACAAAATGGTGGGGTAAAATTTACCCATTATCCCATCCAGGGTAAAGTTTACCCAAGATGAAAATTTTCGGTCAATGGGGCGGCCCCTACGATTTTCTTCAAAATCGGCATGGTGATACTACAGGCCCAGATGATCAATCTGGCTGAAGAAACCCCTATGGGCATTGAAATCTATGGGGTAAAAACGCCCTTGGAAAGTTTTACCCACGCATTTCTGGCAAGTGTATCGCACGCATCCCCCCAATATGGGTATCATATGAAAACCCATGAAAACCCAAACAAAATGGTGGGGTAAAATTTACACATTACCCCATCCAGGGTAGAGTTTACCCAAGATGAAAATTTTCGGTCAATGAGGCGGCCCCTACGATTTTCTTTAAAATCGGCATGGTGATACTACAGGCCCAGATGATCAATCTGGCTGAAGAAACCCCTATGGGCATTGAAATCTATGGGGAAAAACGCCCTTGGAAAGTTTTACCCACGCATTTCTGGCAAGTGTATCGCACGCATCCCCCCAATATGGGTATCATATGAAAGCCCATGAAAACCCAAACAAAATGGTGGGGTAAAATTTACCCATTACCCCATCCAGGGTGAAGTTTACCCAAGACGAAAATTTTCGTTCAATGGGGCGGCCCCTACGATTTTCTTCAAAATCGGCATGGTGATACTACAGGCCGAGATGATCAATCTGGCTGAAGAAACCCCTATGGGCATTGAAATCTATGGGGTAAAAACGCCCTTGGAAAGTTTTACCCACGCATTTCTGGCAAGTGTATCGCACGCATCCCCCCAATATGGGTATCATATGAAAGCCCATGAAAACCCAAACAAAATGGTGGGGTAAAATTTACCCATTACCCCATCCAGGGTGAAGTTTACCCAAGACGAAAATTTTCGTTCAATGGGGCGGCCCCTACGATTTTCTTCAAAATCGGCATGGTGATACTACAGGCCGAGATGATCAATCTGGCTGAAGAAACCCCTATGGGCATTGAAATCTATGGGGTAAAAACGCCCTTGGAAAGTTTTACCCACGCATTTCTGGCAAGTGTATCGCACGCATCCCCCCAATATGGGTATCATATGAAAGCCCATGAAAACCCAAACAAAATGGTGGGGGAAAATTTACCCATTATCCCATCCAGGGTAAAGTTTACCCAAGAAGAAAATTTTCGGTCAATGGGGCGGCCCCTACGATTTTCTTCAAAATCGGCATGGTGATACTACAGGCCGAGATGATCAATCTGGCTGAAGAAACCCCTATGGGCATTGAAATCTATGGGGTAAAAACGCCCTTGGAAAGTTTTACCCACGCATTTCTGGCAAGTGTATCGCACGCATCCCCCCAATATGGGTATCATATGAAAGCCCATGAAAACCCAAACAAAATGGTGGGGTAAAATTTACCCATTACCCCATCCAGGGTAAAGTTTACCCAAGATGAAAATTTTCGGTCAATGGGGCGGCCCCTACGATTTTCTTCAAAATCGGCATGGTGATACTACAGGCCCAGATGATCAATCTGGCTGAAGAAACCCCTATGGGCATTGAAATCTATGGGGTAAAAACGCCCTTGGAAAGTTTTACCCACGCATTTCTTGGAAAGTTTAAAAACGCCCTTGGAAAGTTTTACCCACGCATTTCTGGCAAGTGTATCGCACGCATCCCCCCAATATGGGTATCATATGAAAGCCCATGAAAACCCAAACAAAATGGTGGGTAAAATTTACCCATTACCCCATCCAGGGTAAAGTTTACCCAAGATGAAAATTTTCGGTCAATGGGGCGGCCCCTACGATTTTCTTCAAAATCGGCATGGTGATACTACAGGCCCAGATGATCAATCTGGCTGAAGAAACCCCTATGGGCATTGAAATCTATGGGGTAAAAACGCCCTTGGAAAGTTTTACCCACGCATTTCTGGCAAGTGTATCGCACGCATCCCCCCAATATGGGTATCATATGAAAGCCCATGAAAACCCAAACAAAATGGTGGGGTAAAATTTACCCATTACCCCATCCAGGGTAAAGTTTACCCAAGATGAAAATTTTCGGTCAATGGGGCGGCCCCTACGATTTTCTTCAAAATCGGCATGGTGATACTACAGGCCCAGATGATCAATCTGGCTGAAGAAACCCCTATGGGCATTGAAATCTATGGGGTAAAAACGCCCTTGGAAAGTTTTACCCACGCATTTCTGGCAAGTGTATCGCACGCATCCCCCCAATATGGGTATCATATGAAAGCCCATGAAAACCCAAACAAAATGGTGGGGTAAAATTTACACATTACCCCATCCAGGGTAAAGTTTACCCAAGATGAAAATTTTCGGTCAATGAGGCGGCCCCTACGATTTTCTTTAAAATCGGCATGGTGATACTACAGGCCCAGATGATCAATCTGGCTGAAGAAACCCCTATGGGCATTGAAATCTATGGGGAAAAACGCCCTTGGAAAGTTTTACCCACGCATTTCTGGCAAGTGTATCGCACGCATCCCCCCAATATGGGTATCATATGAAAGCCCATGAAAACCCAAACAAAATGGTGGGGTAAAATTTACCCATTACCCCATCCAGGGTGAAGTTTACCCAAGACGAAAATTTTCGTTCAATGGGGCGGCCCCTACGATTTTCTTCAAAATCGGCATGGTGATACTACAGGCCGAGATGATCAATCTGGCTGAAGAAACCCCTATGGGCATTGAAATCTATGGGGTAAAAACGCCCTTGGAAAGTTTTACCCACGCATTTCTGGCAAGTGTATCGCACGCATCCCCCCAATATGGGTATCATATGAAAGCCCATGAAAACCCAAACAAAATGGTGGGGTAAAATTTACCCATTACCCCATCCAGGGTAATGTTTCCCCAAGATGAAAATTTTCGGTCAACGGGGCGGCCCCTTAGATTTTCTTCAAAATCGGCATGGTGATACTACAGGCCCAGATGATCAATCTGGCTGAAGAAACCCCTATGGGCATTGAAATCTATGGGGTAAAAACGCCCTTGGAAAGTTTTACCCACGCATTTCTGGCAAGTGTATCGCACGCATCCCCCCAATATGGGTATCATATGAAAGCCCATGAAAACCCAAACAAAATGGTGGGGTAAAATTTACCCATTACCCCATCCAGGGTAAAGTTTACCCAAGATGAAAATTTTCGGTCAATGGGGCGGCCCCTACGATTTTCTTCAAAATCGGCATGGTCATACTACAGGCCCAGATGATCAATCTGGCTGAAGAAACCCCTATGGGCATTGAAATCTATGGGGTAAAAACGCCCTTGGAAAGTTTTACCCACGCATTTCTGGCAAGTGTATCGCACGCATCCCCCCAATATGGGTATCATATGAAAGCCCATGAAAACCCAAACAAAATGGTGGGGTAAAATTTACCCATTACCCCATCCAGGGTGAAGTTTACCCAAGACGAAAATTTTCGTTCAATGGGGCGGCCCCTACGATTTTCTTCAAAATCGGCATGGTCATACTACAGGCCCAGATGATCAATCTGGCTGAAGAAACCCCTATGGGCATTGAAATCTATGGGGTAAAAACGCCCTTGGAAAGTTTTACCCACGCATTTCTGGCAAGTGTATCGCACGCATCCCCCCAATATGGGTATCATATGAAAGCCCATGAAAACCCAAACAAAATGGTGGGGTAAAATTTACCCATTACCCCATCCAGGGTAAAGTTTACCCAAGATGAAAATTTTCGGTCAATGGGGCGGCCCCTACGATTTTCTTCAAAATCGGCATGGTGATACTACAGGCCCAGATGATCAATCTGGCTGAAGAAACCCCTATGGGCATTGAAATCTATGGGGTAAAAACGCCCTTGGAAAGTTTTACCCACGCATTTCTGGCAAGAGTATCGCACGCATCCCCCCAATATGGGTATCATATGAAAGCCCATGAAAACCCAAACAAAATGGTGGGGTAAAATTTACACATTACCCCATCCAGGGTAGAGTTTACCCAAGATGAAAATTTTCGGTCAATGAGGCGGCCCCTACGATTTTCTTTAAAATCGGCATGGTGATACTACAGGCCCAGATGATCAATCTGGCTGAAGAAACCCCTATGGGCATTTAAATCTATGGGGTAAAAACGCCCTTGGAAAGTTTTACCCACGCATTTCTGGCAAGTGTATCGCACGCATCCCCCCAATATGGGTATCATATGAAAGCCCATGAAAACCCAAACAAAATGGTGGGGTAAAATTTACACATTACCCCATCCAGGGTAGAGTTTACCCAAGATGAAAATTTTCGGTCAATGAGGCGGCCCCTACGATTTTCTTTAAAATCGGCATGGTGATACTACAGGCCCAGATGATCAATCTGGCTGAAGAAACCCCTATGGGCATTGAAATCTATGGGGAAAAACGCCCTTGGAAAGTTTTACCCACGCATTTCTGGCAAGTGTATCGCACGCATCCCCCCAATATGGGTATCATATGAAAGCCCATGAAAACCCAAACAAAATGGTGGGGTAAAATTTACCCATTACCCCATCCAGGGTGAAGTTTACCCAAGACGAAAATTTTCGTTCAATGGGGCGGCCCCTACGATTTTCTTCAAAATCGGCATGGTGATACTACAGGCCGAGATGATCAATCTGGCTGAAGAAACCCCTATGGGCATTGAAATCTATGGGGTAAAAACGCCCTTGGAAAGTTTTACCCACGCATTTCTGGCAAGTGTATCGCACGCATCCCCCCAATATGGGTATCATATGAAAGCCCATGAAAACCCAAACAAAATGGTGGGGGAAAATTTACCCATTATCCCATCCAGGGTAAAGTTTACCCAAGAAGAAAATTTTCGGTCAATAGGGCGGCCCCTACGATTTTCTTCAAAATCGGCATGGTGATACTACAGGCCGAGATGATCAATCTGGCTGAAGAAACCCCTATGGGCATTGAAATCTATGGGGTAAAAACGCCCTTGGAAAGTTTTACCCACGCATTTCTGGCAAGTGTATCGCACGCATCCCCCCAATATGGGTATCATATGAAAGCCCATGAAAACCCAAACAAAATGGTGGGGTAAAATTTACCCATTACCCCATCCAGGGTGAAGTTTACCCAAGAAGAAAATTTTCGGTCAATGGGGCGGCCCCTACGATTTTCTTCAAAATCGGCATGGTGATACTACAGGCCGAGATGATCAATCTGGCTGAAGAAACCCCTATGGGCATTGAAATCTATGGGGTAAAAACGCCCTTGGAAAGTTTTACCCACGCATTTCTGGCAAGTGTATCGCACGCATCCCCCCAATATGGGTATGATATGAAAGCCCATGAAAACCCAAACAAAATGGTGGGGTAAAATTTACCCATTATCCCATCCAGGGTAAAGTTTACCCAAGATGAAAATTTTCGGTCAATGGGGCGGCCCCTTAGATTTTCTTGAAAATCGGCATGGTGATACTACAGGCCCAGATGATCAATCTGGCTGAAGAAACCCCTATGGGCATTGAAATCTATGGGGTAAAAACGCCCTTGGAAAGTTTTACCCACGCATTTCTGGCAAGTGTATCGCACGCATCCCCCCAATATGGGTATCATATGAAAGCCCATGAAAACCCAAAGAAAATGGTGGGGTAAAATTCACCCATTACCCCATCCAGGGTAAAGTTTACCCAAGATGAAAATTTTCGGTCAATGGGGCGGCCCCTACGATTTTCTTCAAAATCGGCATGGTGATACTACAGGCCGAGATGATCAATCTGGCTGAAGAAACCCCTATGGGCATTGAAATCTATGGGGTAAAAACGCCCTTGGAAAGTTTTACCCACGCATTTCTGGCAAGTGTATCGCACGCATCCCCCCAATATGGGTATCATATGAAAGCCCATGAAAACCCAAACAAAATGGTGGGGTAAAATTTACCCATTACCCCATCCAGGGTGAAGTTTACCCAAGATGAAAATTTTCGGTCAATCGGGCGGCCCCTACGATTTTCTTCAAAATCGGCATGGTGATACTACAGGCCCAGATGATCAATCTGGCTGAAGAAACCCCTATGGGCATTGAAATCTATGGGGTAAAAACGCCCTTGGAAAGTTTTTCCACGCATTTCTGGCAAGTGTATCGCACGCATCCCCCCAATATGGGTATCATATGAAAGCCGATGAAAACCCAAACAAAATGGTGGGGTAAAATTTACCCATTACCCCATCCAGGGTAAAGTTTACCCAAGATGAAAATTTTCGGTCAATGGGGCGGCCCCTACGATTTTCTTCAAAATCGGCATGGTGATACTACAGGCCCAGATGATCAATCTGGCTGAAGAAACCCCTATGGGCATTGAAATCTATGGGGTAAAAACGCCCTTGGAAAGTTTTACCCACGCATTTCTGGCAAGTGTATCGCACGCATCCCCCCAATATGGGTATCATATGAAAGCCCATGAAAACCCAAACAAAATGGTGGGGTAAAATTTACCCATTACCCCATCCAGGGTAAAGTTTACACAAGATGAAAATTTTCGGTCAATAAGTCGGCCCCTACGATTTTCTTTAAAATCGGCATGGTGATACTACAGGCCCAGATGATCAATCTGGCTGAAGAAACCCCTATGGGCATTGAAATCTATGGGGGAAAAAACGCCCTTGGAAAGTTTTACCCACGCATTTCTGGCAAGTGTATCGCACGCATCCCCCCAATATGGGTATCATATGAAAGCCCATGAAAACCCAAACAAA
Source organism: Amphibalanus amphitrite (assembly GCF_019059575.1). Classification (NCBI taxonomy): domain Eukaryota; kingdom Metazoa; phylum Arthropoda; class Thecostraca; order Balanomorpha; family Balanidae; genus Amphibalanus; species Amphibalanus amphitrite. The sequence continues at coordinate 783,563 of NW_024881701.1, read as the reverse complement.
ATGGTGGGGTAAAATTTACCCATTACCCCATCCAGGGTGAAGTTTACCCAAGATGAAAATTTTCGGTCAATGGGGCGGCCCCTACGATTTTCTTCAAAATCGGCATGGTGATACTACAGGCCGAGATGATCAATCTGGCTGAAGAAACCCCTATGGGCATTGAAATCTATGGGGTAAAAACGCCCTTGGAAAGTTTTACCCACGCATTTCTGGCAAGTGTATCGCACGCATCCCCCCCAATATGGGTATCAAATGAAAGCCCATGAAAACCCAAACAAAATGGTGGGGTAAAATTTACCCATTACCCCATCAAGGGTTAAGTTTACCCAAGATGAAAATTTTTGGTCAATGGGGCGGCCCCTACGATTTTCTTCAAAATCGGCATGGTGATACTCCAGGCCGAGATTCATCTTGGGTAAACTTTACCCTGGATGGGGTAATGGGTAAATTTTACCCCACAATTTTGTTTGGGTTTTCATGGGCTTTCATATGATACCCATATTGGGGGGATGCGTGCGATACACTTGCCAGAAATGCGTGGGTAAAACTTTCCAAGGGCGTTTTTACCCCATAGATTTCAATGCCCATAGGGGTTTCTTCAGCCAGATTGATCATCTCGGCCTGTAGTATCACCATGCCGATTTTGAAGAAAATCGTAGGGGCCGCCCCATTGACCGAAAATTTTCATCTTGGGTAAACTTCAACCTGGATGGGGTAATGGGTAAATTTTACCCCACCATTTTGTTTGGGTTTTCATGGGCTTTCATATGATACCCATATTGGGGGGATGCGTGCGATACACTTGCCAGAAATGTGTGGGTAAAACTTTCCAAGGGCGTTTTTACCCCATAGATTTCAATGCCCATAGAGGTTTCTTCAGCCAGATTGATCATCTCGGCCTGTAGTATCACCATGCCGATTTTGAAGAAAATCGTAGGGGCCGCCCCATTGACCGAAAATTTTCATCTTGGGTAAACTTCACCCTTGATGGTGTAATGGGTAAATTTTACCCCACCATTTTGTTTGGGTTTTCATGGGCTTTCATATGATACCCATATTGGGGGGATGCGTGCGATACACTTGCCAGAAATGCGTGGGTGAAACTTTCCAAGGGCGTTTTTACCCCATAGATTTCAATGCCCATAGGGGTTTCTTCAGCCAGATTGATCATCTGGGCCTGTAGTATCACCATGCCGATTTTGAAGAAAATCTAAGGGGCCGCCCCATTGACCGAAAATTTTCATCTTGGGTAAACTTTACCCTGGATGGGGTAATGGGTAAATTTTACCCCACCATTTTGTTTGCGTTTTCATGGGCTTTCATATGATACCCATATTGGGGGGATGCGTGCGATACACTTGCCAGAAATGCGTGGGTAAAACTTTCCAAGGGCGTTTTTACCCCATAGATTTCAATGCCCATAGGGGTTTCTTCAGCCAGATTGATCATCTGGGCCTGTAGTATCACCATGCCGATTTTGAAGAAAATCGTAGGGGCCGCCCCATTGACCGAAAATTTTCATCTTGGGTAAACCCCTGGATGGGGTAATGGGTAAATTTTACCCCACCATTTTGTTTGCGTTTTCATGGGCTTTCATATGATACCCATATTGGGGGGATGCGTGCGATACACTTGCCAGAAATGCGTGGGTAAAACTTTCCAAGGGCGTTTTTACCCCATAGATTTCAATGCCCATAGGGGTTTCTTCAGCCAGATTGATCATCTGGGCCTGTAGTATCACCATGCCGATTTTGAAGAAAATCGTAGGGGCCGCCCCATTGACCGAAAATTTTCATCTTGGGTAAACTTTACCCTGGATGGGGTAATGGGTAAATTTTACCCCACCATTTTGTTTGCGTTTTCATGGGCTTTCATATGATACCCATATTGGGGGGATGCGTGCGATACACTTGCCAGAAATGCGTGGGTAAAACTTTCCAAGGGCGTTTTTACCCCATAGATTTCAATGCCCATAGGGGTTTCTTCAGCCAGATTGATCATCTGGGCCTGTAGTATCACCATGCCGATTTTGAAGAAAATCGTAGGGGCCGCCCCATTGACCGAAAATTTTCATCTTGGGTAAACTTTACCCTGGATGGGGTAATGGGTAAATTTTACCCCACCATTTTGTTTGGGTTTTCATGGGCTTTCATAGGATACCCATATTGGGGGGATGCGTGCGATACACTTGCCAGAAATGCGTGGGTAAAACTTTCCAAGGGCGTTTTTACCCCATAGATTTCAATGCCTATAGGGGTTTCTTCAGCCAGATTGATCATCTCGGCCTGTAGTATCACCATGCCGATTTTGAAGAAAATCGTAGGGGCCGCCCCATTGACCGAAAATTTTCATCCTGGTTAAATCATGCTTTTGGTTAAATTGATCCGGTATTTAACCATATCATTAGGTCCGGGGTGAAGAGATCTTTCAAATGGTGGTCTTATTTTTCAGTTTCGTCCAGCCGTTTAGGCGTAAAAGGGTTTTTAGATTTTTCCCTAGATTTCTAGATTTTTCCCTAGATTTGGCAGCCCCAATCTGGGCTGGGCCGAATGTGGGCTGAATGTGGGCTAACTTCCGTTACATCTCCTAGGCTCTATGCAGGGATTTTGGCAGGGATTTTTTTTTTCATGAAAAGCTGTTTTGCAACTAATGCGCCACAAATGAGGCATAATTTTAGAGAAGCTATTTTACGAGAATGAGATTTAATTTTGCACCTCAACTTCACAACGGGACTAAAAGGGTATTATTGATAGTGAAAGAATATTTATCTTACGAAAAAATCAAAATTCAACACTGGCCCAGGCAATGGGCCCCGGAAACAAGTTGCGCCTTGGTTGCGCCCTTCATCACTAAAATAGAAAATGCGCGCCAAAATAGTAGACGTGAAATAGTGATTCTGTTCGTAGCGTGTACAATCGAGATTAGAAGTGACGTCATCCCACTCAAAAGTGAGATTAAAACCGCTTGTTGCCTAGCAACCAGAATATATGAGAGGAAGAAAATATCTGATTGAACACATGATACTAAGAAATTTGTTTATAACAGGTTCTTCATGAGGGTTCCATGACAACTGAACCAGTGACAACCGAACCAGGACAACTGAACCAGTGACAACTGAACCAGGGACAACTGAACCAGTGACAACTGAACCAGTGACAGCTGAACCAGGGACAACTGAACCAGTGACAACTGAACCAGGGACAACTGAACCAGGGACAACTGAACCAGTGACAACTGAACCAGTGACAACTGAACCAGGGACAACTGAACCAGTGACAACTGAACCAGTGGACAACTGAACAAGTGGACAACTGAACCAGTGACAACTGAACCAGTGACAACTGAACCAGTGACAACTGAACCAGGGACAACTGAACCAGTGACAACTGAACCAGTGGACAACTGAACCAGTGGACAACTGAACCAGTGGACAACTGAACCAGTGACAACTGAACCAGTGACAACTGAACCAGTGACAACTGAGCCAGTGACAACTGAACCAGTGGACAACTGAACCAGTGACAACTGAACCACTAACCAGTAGCCCAGCAAGCAATTTTACTCCGGGCACAAGCAGGCTGAAGTGCGGCTTGCCCGAGATTTTTATTTATACGTTGCTAACTATTCAGGCGTCCCAGGTGGGCGTAACGGTTACCAAACCAGTTCGCGACCACCAGGCTCTGTCAGCCCTGTCAGCCGTCGTACGGCTCTCGGACGTACACTATAATAGATCGGACACAGATCAATTGGCAGCAGTAGCGGCGGAACACCTTCAATTAAGGCGGGGCACTGTCGACTTTTGGTCCCATTCTTTCCATGCAACGCCCATAGGGCTAATGTTAAAATGCCACAATCAAAGGGGGGCACGGTGCCCCGGTGCCCTCCCCGTTCCGCCGCCTATGATTGGCAGACCGGCAGATTGGCACAGACCGTCCGTCCAGCCACGCGCTACCTTATACCTATACAGCGCAGTACGACATTAGTTGTCCACTGGTTTAGTTGTCCGCTGGTTCAGTTGTCCACTGGTTCAGTCGTCCACTGGTTCAGTTGCCATACTGGTTCAGTTGTCACTGGTTCAGTTGTCCACTGGTTCAGTTGTCACTGGTTCAGTTGTCACTGGTTCAGTTGTCATACTGGTTCAGTTGTCACTGGTTCAGTTGTCACTGGTTCAGTTGTCACTGGTTCAGTTGTCACTGGTTCAGTTGTCTACTGGTTCAGTTGTCCACTGGTTCAGTTGTCCACTGGTTCAGTTGTCACTGGTTCAGTTGTCCCTGGTTCAGTTGTCACTGGTTCAGTTGTCGCTGGTTCAGTTGTCGCTGGTTCAGTTGTCACTGGTTCAGTTGTCGCTGGTTCAGTTGTCACTGGCTCAGTTGTCACTGGTTCAGTTGTCCCTGGTTCAGTTTTACTGGTTCAGTTGTCCCTGGTTCAGTTGTCACTGGTTCAGTTGTCTGCCTACCCTTCATGAGATCAAGATGGATACAAATTACAGATACCACTGACAGATACCACTGACAGAACATCTGTTGACAGATACCACTGATGACAGATACAGATAGTTCAAGCTGGGATAGTAACACCTTACGATATAGGCAGATACGATAGTAAGGCATTATGGCAGACGTCACACGAAGGGTTGCCATTTGGCAGCGGCAGCTTGCAACGCAGGACATTGCGTCTTTGTAAGTAATCAAGATTGCGCCCGTTTATAGAAAATGTGTGGTTTGATAGGCAAAGGTCTTAAAAATCACCATTGCAGTGAAACTAGGTCTCCGAGAAAGTCTTGTCAGGTTGTTTTATGCGTTCTTATTGTAATCCACCAAGAAAAAGATTGTTGATTTGTTACAAAACATTTTCATTTTTGATTCCAAAAATTGTTTACATCAAAACCAAATGCATTCCGCGTTAGGCCAACCAGTGACTTCTAAAGTCAGGTCAAGTTCCCCAAGGTCAGTCGGGCGCACTGTGGTATTTCTGATCCATTTATGGAAACGTTTCCATTTTTGGAACGATGTTCCAAAAATGGATACGCCGTTTCCAAAAATAGAAACGGTCTGTTCCATAAATGGAGACGCTGTGTGCACCGCCACCTTTAAAGCAAACTGGGCATTCATTGGTGCAATTTGGCATGCGCAGGATGCCACCAATCGACAGCCGGCATTCTAGTTTATGTTCCTGTTCTCCGACTTTCCGATCAGAAAACCGAAAGTTGACGAACGAGGCGACGCTCATAACATGTTGACGTGATAAAAAATTCACACGTTTTTCTAATCGAAAAATAATAACATTTATGAATGTTTTGAACAAAAAATAACGTTTTTAACAGACTACTGAAAGATTGGCCTATTGATTGGAGCAACCACATCACCGGGAACTTCAGTTTTTCGTTCTTTTTCACGCTGCATTTTCCGGTGTACCAGCGGCCTGGTGGTCGTCAATCTTTGACTAAATCGCATGAATGTTGTTGTAAAGCCCTATTTGGAGACTTAAGTGGGCATTTAATGATATTTCAAATGTGCTGAATATAATCGTAGGCTCGGATCAACGTAAATCTCCCTGCAAATACGTAAAAAGCAGGACGGAAATAAGGTCTGCACCGTCGTCACCAAATACCGTCGTATTCTGACGATGAATTTGATCATTCTAGCTCATGTGTAACATTGATATCAATTTTATATATTGAAATGATATCTACGCTTCATGTATTGCCCACTTTGGACCACATTTGTCCAGTAGTTTCTGGGAAATCTTAGTTTTAGTTGACTTTTGAATTTGCTAAAGCTGTGGCGCGTAATGTATTAGTATCGAACCCGACGTCCAAGGAAACTGCTGAGAGCCGAGATGTTAAACCAGTCCCAAAACATCAAATTTTTAGTTGCATGTGAATTTTAAAAACACATTTGAGCTAAGTTTGCACACATTTGAACTTCAGCGTTTCTATTTTTGGAACATCAGCGTTTCCATTTTAGGAAACTAAGTCTCCATAAATGGATACGATTCAGGAGCATTTTAAAGTGGTGAATTTGAATGCCTACGACAGCTTTCCATGCAAGAAGACAAGTGTTTATGGTGTATCCGCGCTTGTTTTACGCGAAACAGTGGTTATACATCAAATCCAGCCACCCTTGGCAAGAAAATTTGTGCGGAGATGTTAGCGTTTCTATTTATGGAACGAGCGTTTCCATTTTTGGAACAGAAGAGTAGTCAAAATTGGAAACGTTTCCAATAATAGAAACATCTCCATAAATGAATCGGAGATACCACAGTGCGCCCGACTGAGGTACAGGTATAGTTTTTGGTAAAATGTCACAAAAATGGCCACTGAGCTGTGATTTTGGCATCAATTCATATTCACCTAGCTCAGGCACGTTAAATGGTTATATACTATTATGGTTATAACCATATGGTTGTAACATATGGTTATAACCATTCTACATCTTCCAGTCAATCCTGTTAGTTAACTGCAGGCTGCAGCCCAGCCCCCACTGACCTTGAATGGCATTGGCTTGGCTGGACATCGCAGAATCTTGGTTGTCTGTGAGACCCAGAATCCGGGGCTAATGTTGGTTTTTCCCGACCTGCTAGCTCAATTTGATAGTAATTGACAAAAAAGTGCCATGACCTTAGTGACGTTACAGCAATATAAATTATAAAGGTGAAGCATCAGACCTCACAAGGAGTACATGGAGTCATGCTTCTTGCTTGAGGTAGTTTTATCATTCCCAGCACTAAAATAACAGTTGCACTTTATTACACATATGAGCTACAGTCTTATTTTTGTATAGCTGATTTTCTATCCATTTGAAAATAAGACTGAAAATTTCAAGTTTAAGGTTTCATTCAGAGGTATGTATGGACTATGGTCTTGTTCTTTGGGTCATGCCATGACCCAAATGACCAATTCCCAATATCTTCTTGCATTGGCTATGGGTCTTGTGCAATTTTTTGACACCTCGTGTCATCGTTCCAGTCCGTGAACGGCGCTGAGCAGCCGGTCGCCGCCTGGCTAGGGCCGTCAGTCGCCAGCCGAGCCGCGGCTCGTCGATCGCCGCCGAGTCTCGGTGCCAAGATGAGCCGCCGCCGTCGTGGGGCGGTGGCGGCGCCAGCGGCAGCCGAGGAGCCCCTGACGACCGCCGCCGCTACCTGCCCCGTCTGTCTGAGCGTGCTGCTCGAGCCGGTGACCATGCCGTGCCACCACACCCTCTGCAGGCCCTGTTTCGACTCGACTGTCGAACAGTCGGCCATGTCGTGCCCCCTCTGCCGCACACGCATTTCGGTGTGGCTGCGCAGAGCGCGCCGCGCCGGCACACTGGTAGATGAGGCGCTATGGGCCCGGCTGAAGACGACGTTTCCCGACAAGGTTCAGGCGAGACTGGAGGGACGCGAGGCAGACTTCTCCGAGGAAGGTGAGTACAAACAGAACGGTGAGCCGGTTCGCGGCATTGGCTGGTGTCAGCGGTTAACTGTTGTGCTGATTTGACGGTAATGTAGGTTCTACTTTGGCCTCATCTGCCTTTTTTCAAAGAGAAGTGCATTGTAAATGCTCATTTAGTTACTCAGACAAACCAAACATTTTTGGATATTATTATTGTCAAAGTTTTCCAGTGATCACGCTGAATGTATACGTAAAGCATCACCTCTATAGTGTTTTTTTTTTAATCCTGCATATTCCTCAAAAATCGAGTTCCTTATTACGTCGGCCGACGCGTTCATTGCCCTATTTCTCGGTATAAAGTAGTTTTCAGAGAGTTGCGCCCCAGTTATTGTTCAGTACACGACCGGGTCCGGCCCGCACTCGGCCGTTCTATCGTGCACTCGGCCGCTCTATCTTGCGACCTCGACCTGCCCGATCCTGTCGGCCGCCCCCTCCGACCCGACTATCGATCGGTGTGTGATGTCACCAACTCTGACGTCACTAACGTTACCGGACTAGCGACGGTGTGTTACCTGGTTCCATAGCACGGGGAGGTTACCTGTTGCAGGCTTGTCACGGCATGAAGCCAGTGGCAGACGTGTCGGGACGTCGTCCACAAGATCCCAGTGACGTCACTGGTATGTTACCGATATGATGACGTCACTTAGATGCTGAGTTACTCATTACGATTGTGACTCATGACAGCGAGCGATCGGGTCGCTGCGATAAAACTTTGCGGCAATGCCTCCATTGTTTTTAACATCTCCTTTACGGAAAGCGAGTTGAATATTTTGGAGAACTCGTCAGTCGAACCCTGGGCCTCGTTTCATAAAGCGAGTCCGTAACTTACGCCGGGTTTTTGGGCTTGTATTGCAATCGCATGTGAAGCGATAAATTTATTTCCCCTTCTCCCTTCTGTTCTTGCTTGCAAGATAAATAAATTCAACGATTCAAACTATCGTCATCGCTTCACATGCACTTGCAATACAAGACCAAAAACCGGCGTTAGTTACGGACTCGCTTTATGAAACCAGACCCAGGTTCCTTATCCACCCGTTCTATCACATGTTAAAGTGTCCGATAGGGAAGATAGGCAGCGTGATACACTCGGGGCGTTCGTATGCAATCGAGATTTATGTGGTCAGCTTCGTAGGTACTGTCTTGCTCCCGTCTGTCGTGGGAAATAAGTTTGTTTGCCAACTACTCGGCTGTGAGATGGCTCATCAGTCACGATATGACTACGAGTCACGACCTTACTTACGCTGTGGCCACCTTGCTGCGACTTTTTCAAGATGCTAAAGCCCACCCTCTCGCTTCAGTGTCTTGAAATATTGGCAGGGTGACACTCCTCTTTTCTTAGACCTCATTCGATTTTCTCTCCTTATGTAGGAAAACATATGTTCGTCCACGTACGTAAATACCCCCCCCCCCCTTTCCCCCGCCCACCCAGACACCACCCACACCCGCCCCAAACAGACAATCTTCTGGTGCTAACGGATACGGCCCCGGGCCCCGGAATCTACCCACCCTGACGTCCCTTCTGGCATCGTCTTACTCCTTTCTCTGTCTTGCGGTGCTAGCCGACCCCCACTCAGCTCCAACTCACCCCTCTCCCGTTCTACCGCCACAGACCTGGAGCCGGTGCCTCAGCTCCAACTCACTCACCCCTCCCCCGTTCTACCACCACAGACCTGGAGCCGGTGCCTCAGCTGCTCAGCGCCCCGGGAGAGATCCGACGCGAGTTCGAGCAGCAGCTGGAGGCCGTTCGGGACGAGGAGGCCGAGATCCGCAGTCGCTCCGAGCGCGCCAGTCGCGAGCTGATCGAGCGCCTGGAGCAGGAGACCGCCGAGGAGGCGCGCAGGAGGCTGGAGCAGGAGCGCAGTGACGCCGAGCTGGCCAGAGGAGTGATGCAGCAGGATGAGGTGGTGAGGAGAACGGGGCTTAGCTGTTTGGTTTGTGGGTGAAAATGTGCCAATGGAGGGTTGCATGTTGTCGCGGAACAATTATGCCTAGTGTCTGTATTTCCCCTTTTCATCTGCGTCCCGTTTCGCCCCTTACATGAGGTGTTCGATAAGGAGTTTACTGAATCGCTTAACGCTTAATCGAATCGCTGAATCGCTTATTTTGTAACATTCCAGGCTTTCAAGTGCTCAATATAAGCCAATACGCAGTCAGTGAGTCGGTTTCCTCCCCTCCGTCAGTTTCTGTCACCAGGTCGGCCGGCGCTCGCCGGTGACCGGCCTCGGCCCGGCGCCGGCGGCGCGCACCGACCCAGCAGCAGCAGCACGCCCCTGCGCGGCCCCATGGACGTCTACATCGGCCAGATGACGCCCCGAGTCGGCGGCAAGCGGCCCGTGTCGCCCATCCGGCCCCACGCCGCCGCCGGCGGTGACGATGCTCCGCCCCCGGCCCTGGATTCCACGCCGTCGCCGACCGGCAGCGGGAAGGAGAGTAAGTGACGCGTTTGAGTGGGGTGGTGTGGTAGACGAGACGAAAGATGGATGGCAGCTTGGGGACTTCTGGGGGAGGGGGTGGACAGTTTATAAATTATATGACGGTTCATATTGGTAAATACTAAATACTAAATGGTGCCTTGTGCTTCACACATGCTTTACCTTTACTTGTGTCTGTTCTGGCACAGTCTTACTTCGCCAGGCACCAGCTTGAACAAAAGATGTATGATGATTGGACAAAAACTCGCACATTCATTGTTCATTGCATCATCGCATGTTTCGCCTATTTTGCTTTTAGCATTAGCAGTTGGAGTGTTGTTTGTGCATTCTGTTTTTCCCCGCACTCGAGTTCTGACTGTTGCCGCTCCTCTCCGCAGACAGCGATCCGTCCGCCGCGGGCGGCCGCTGCAGCCCCCAGTCCTCCGGCAGCGGCGACAGCATCCGGGCCGAGCTGCGCCACTTCAAGCCGATCCGCTCCGCGCCGCGCACCCCGCCCAAGCGGCGGCCGGATGGGGTGCTCGGCGCCCCGCCTGTGGTGCACGCCGTCGCTCGCTTCCAGGAGCGGCCCGAGGGGCCCGGCAGGACGGCCAGAGGACAGCGCGCCGCACGGGAGGGTGCCGAAGACACTGGCGCCGCGGGGGACAACGGGGAGAACGTCCCGGCGACGGCAGCGGGGAAACGACCGGCTGAAGAGCAACTGCAGAAACGGAAACCAACGAAACGTCGTCCGCCCCCGACTGCGGACGAGCTGGACGGAGACTCGCGCGAGCTGCCCGTCCTGACTCCGCCGCCGCCACCGGCTCCGGAGGCGGAGCACGACTCTGACTTTGACATTGATCTGGACTCGGCCGAGCTGCTGGAGCAGCAGCGCGAGGCTGAGCGCCGGCTGGCGATGGAGCAGGCGGACCGGCGGCTGGCCGAGCAGCTGCAGCGCGAGCTGAACACCGTGCCGCCCGTGGACCGCAGTAAGGGCAGCGCAGACGCCTACAGTTTACGCGGGGCGGCGGGCGAACACTCGGGCACCCAGACTCGGTCGAGCGGACGGTCGACCGACCGAAGGCGACCGGCGGCGGCCTCTGGCGGGCGCAAACGGCCGGCGGCGGCACGGAAACAAACCAACCGCCGCGACCGGGCGCAGCTCTCCATTCAGGAGAGCCTGAACAGATCGCGAGTGTCGGCGCGCAGTGGAAGCCCGGAGTGGTAGTGATGCGTGGCCCGGTGTGGCGAGGACTTCAGACCGCCGCAGGAACGGCTGAGCCGGGGGTGGTAGTGCCTTGTGGCTCGGTGAGGACAGACTGCGGACCACTACATCGACGGTCTGGCCCCGTGAACGGTTTAGTGTGTGCCTTGCCCTACGTGACCTGGAGGGATCGTCCCGGAGTTTGGTGACTGAACTGTCGCGCGCTGTATCGCTACTGACCGACAAAGTGAGATCGGAAGTTCCGCTTCGGTGCCGTTTCCGCACGCACCATCCCGATGTTACAGTACAAGATCACGTTTAGTTCGTAGACCAATTGATTCAGAGTTAGCAGATGAGCTGAGCTAGTGGTCTGTCTCGGTCTAGGGTATTCGGTGCCAGCTTTCCCGGTGTGGTGTCCATTCCACTAAATGCAATAAAACAGCAAACCAAGTCGCGGTTATCTACTTGCAGTTGTTGCTAGTTGGCATCGGAGGACCGGGCATTAATTTACTCAACCTGTGCTCTTGTCGTGCCTATGATGCTTTTCTGTGTGTACGTAGGTACTATGATTTTGCCACCGAAGGTTCTCATTCGTTTTGAGGTTGGCGATTCGTTTGAAAGCTGGTTATGTGCATTGCTTTCACGAGACGATGTTTATCTTCGATGGGTACGCATCAACTTATCCCGTGAGGTCAGCCGGTACGTCACCCAAAAAAGGACGGCTTGCCATTGGAATACAAGTGTGGAATTCCTATTGGTGTTTCCATTAACCCTTTTGTGGTGTATTTGAGTTTATTTCTATAAAGGCTGAGCGATCTTCAGCAGTTGGGCATGATTCAGCGCTTACGGTGGAATTGAGCAGCTTTCGTTTTTATGACGTTTGAGATTTCAGTATTTCAGTCGTCTTCAGAAGTGATTAGCGAACAAGCCAAAAATATGCAATTGTATTTATAGCAGTATCGTTCTGAATTAATTCCATTGCAGCTGTTTCATGCCACTGGAGCGTTTTCGTTTCTACATGTAACTGATCGTATGTTCATTGATCAGTTATTGAAGATGGGCGAAATCGATGCTAGCGTCCTACGGTTTATCTCGCCCTTGTCCTTCTTGACTATGCAGCGATAACCAAGATGCGGCGATTGCAATGTTAAAACCCGCGCCCTGATGGGGGGGGCCATTTTGGCCCCCCCTGTCGTTTTTCTTAAATAGCAAGAAAACGGCGGCGCGCAGCGCCGCCAAATTTTGGGTACCTTACCGGGCATCAATTTGACACCTTCACACAAAATTTCAAGTCACAGGTCACCTCAGGTCAGGAGTTATTGAGGTCAAACTGAGGTCATGTTCGAGTAAAAATGAGCAAAAAACATGACATCTTGAAACGCTCACCAATTCTACAGTTAACAAGCAATTTTAAAGTTCTTTATGTGGTTGTGTAGAGCAAAAACGGCGCTACAAAACTGCTATCTCGGATTTTCAAAATTTTGGGATTTTGACCCCAAAAACAAAAAAAAAATGATTTTTTTTTAGAAAAACTCAAAAAATTTCCAAAATTTTTTCGAATTTCGAAAAACCGGCATTTATGTGGTAGTCCCTGCGCTCTTCGATATACATACCAAATTTTAGATCGATACCTCTTTTTTTGCCAAGTTATAGCGAAAAAAACTGTTAAAAATTGATGACGTCAAATTTTTGAACTCAATTTTTAAGCGATTCTAGACGTCGTAGCGCAAAACAGAGACCACCATTGAACTCCCCGTGACGAGCTGCATCGAATCGATACCCATTTTATGCAAAAATATCAACTTTGAAATTTGACCTGACCTTGACCTGACCTTGACCAAAACGTGACCTAAGCTGGCTCAAAAGTCTTCCTGACCCACATAATCGCATTTGTCATGTAAAATGGACCATAAAACATGTATCACACGACACTTTCATATTGTGACCCCCCCCCCCCCCCCAGTGACCTGACCTCTGTGACCTGACCTGGTATCAGTGACCTCAAATAGCAAAATATGTGTTTGAAGAACATTTCCCCATCGATGATTTTCAATGAAATGCATTTTACTCGATTTTACAACGCATTTCTTGAAATGCCTGTAAACGGTGAAAATTCGACCTTTGACCTGACCTGTGACGTCATCAGTTTGACCGAGGTCAATGAAAGTCACAAGGTAGTTCCCCGTTGGGGCTATCCAACGCCGTTTACCACTTGTCGCTATGTTGCGTGGTTCTCGAGATCTTAGGGGGGGGGGGCCAAAATGCCCCCCCCCCCCATCAGACCGCGTTGCTCGGCTGACCCTATCAGGGCGCGGGTTAAAGAATCAATACGAAAGGTTTTTACGACAATTATTTGGTCAGATGATATGTAAACAAAGCCAACTTTTCCAAAAATAGTTATGTCTTTGAGCCACTGGTAATCACAATTTAAATAAGCGTATGCTAATGAAAGGTGAAGCGGGTCAGAAAATGCAATAATCGTGGCTAACTGCTAAGCATCGGACGTGGTCGCTTGACTGATTGAGTCGCTCCGGTGCTGGATATGCGAGATGGGGGTGTAAAATTATATGGTCTGTGGAATTAGCTAACCGCAGCCAGTCGGTTTAGTCATCTGACCCGTGACCGTATCATCCGTATCCGACCTAACTTCGATATAGGTATCCCGACGACTCACAAGCTCAGGATCGGATGGTGGGGCTGCTCTCCTTGCTCAGGGGCTAGCTTCGTCTATCCGTTTACCTAATTGAAACGATTAAAAAAGTTTATTTTCGAGGATAAGGAGTCTCTTCGATTGCGACCGTCTCAACTGGACATTTGATAGCGGGCTGGCAGCACCGGCAGCTCAGCTAGTACCGACATAGAATTCAGACTGAGCAGTGATTCAGACTGAGCATGATTGTAGGCACGCGTGACTTCGGTGCCGCCTGGCAAACATGCTGTACCGCATAGCACATCACCAGCGTGTCTTGCATTGCATGAAATTGCACAATTATTGCATACCTGTTACTCAGATGACAGATCTAAGCTAGACTTATCTCGAAATGTAATTGCCCAGGTTGGGTTACCAGACACTGGTTCATCTCAGACATCGACTCAGATGACTGCACTAGCTCAGTGTCAGAGGGCATGGCCACAGGAGAAGCCGGAGCTGTTCAAAATTAGGTATATGACATTGCAATTCACATCCCTGGCTAAGCAAGGAGAGAACAGGATACATAATGCGTGGTTCACGCCGCTTGAATGTGAGCATGACTGATCGTCTACGTACAAGTCTATACCTAGGTAGTAGGTACATATACGTCTACACCTATACGTCACGTATAAATTTGGGGTGAAAATAGACTAAGAGAAAATGAAGAGTGATGGTTCCAGCAAGTAACTATGGCCACTTCACCAGACCCCGTCGCTCAAATACAGTGCTTTACGGCCGGCGTCTGTGAAGAAGCACCTTTCCAAGTTCAGGTAGTTCTCGCCACTGCACCGCGCGGAACATCAAAAATTTCCGACGACACGTAGAGCGCACGATCGTGCGGCACGTGAGCGGACCGCACGTGTTCACCGGCGCGGCGGCGCCCGTCGTCCGCTCGACCCCACAAAACGGACGGAATCCGACTTCAGACTGGGTGAACCAGGCCACTCGTTTAACGATTCAGATCGCAGTGGGTGTGTGATGGAGAGCTGCTGATGCTGACAAAAGTTACTTGGTACTGGTCGACGTGCCGGCACTCGGCAGTTAAGGAATATTTCGGGCAAAAGTTACCGAAGCTCGGCAGTTTTTGTGTTCAGGGTTCATACACAAAATATTAAATAATGCTTACTTAACTGTCTTAGATAAATATCAACTAGCGATGATACAGATCGACTAATGTCCAACATCTTTCCGGTCAGGTCATGCCCTTTCCGGTCAGGCCATCGACTTTTCGTTCAGGTCATGCTTGCGTAAAAACGTAGGAAAAAAATGCCCCCTCCACCTCGATGCGTTACAATCGCACCACCACCGGAGCAAATGATGTTTTTTTAACATACAAGCTATACCCGCGCCGGGCCGGGGATGGGTGTCTGAACAACCCCCCATCAGCTTTTCCGAAAATATCTATGAAAAAACGTGGCGCGTAGCGACGCCGTCTTTAGCACACCTTTTCATGCATCTTTTCCACACATTAACCTTCCAGGCGGTGGGGGGGGGGGCATTTTTTTGCCCCCCCCCCCTTTAGTTTTTTCGATATATCTCGAGAACCGCTGCGCCGATCGTCACCAAAGTTTCAGTACCCTCCCGGGAGCAGCTAGCGCACATGGTGACCAAAAATTTTTCCAAAGGCTATGATAGGTTGGCCGCTAATGACGTCAGAGTGACGTCATTTTTGCCATTTTCGACCCAAAAAAAGGTTTCGCGGGAACAGCTGTCAGGCCTACAGCTTTAGAGATACAGAAAAATGTTTCGACATAAAAGGTGTGGAATTAAGAGGGCTACAAAACTGCTATTTCGGTTTTTCGAATTTTTCGGATTTTGACCCCCAAAAGTCAAAAAATAGATTTTTTGAATATAATAGCCTAAAAATCGAAAAAGTTTTTTGAATTTCGAAAAAACCGGAATATATGTGATAGCCCCTACCGCCTTCTATCTACATACCAAATTTGAGATCGATACCTCTTTTTTTGGCCAAGTTATAGCGAAAAAACTGTTCAAAATTGATGACGTCAAATTTTCAAACTCAATTTTTAGCAATTCTAGACCTCGTAGCGCAAAACAAAGACCACCATTAGACTCCCCGTGACGAGCTGCATCGAATCCATACCCATTTTATGCAAAAATATCAACTTTGAAATTTGACCTTTTTTGACCTGACCTTGACCTGACCTCCATCAGAAAGTGACCTAAACCGTACCTGATGGTATTATAACCAACACCATTGAGTTGGAAATGAAAAACTGGCCATAAAACATGCATCGCATAACCTTAGCAAAGTTGGGCTCATGTGGTGACCCTTGGTGACCTTTGGTGACCTGACCTGAGACCTGACCTGGTATGACCAGTGACCTCTAATAGCAACATATGTACTAGACAACTGACGCCTTATCGCTGATTTTCGACAAAATGCGTTTTACTCGGTGTTATAGCGCTTTCCCTAGAAGCCCCGTGAACGGTGAAACATTTTATCTTTGACCTGACCTGTGACGTCATCGGTGACCCCGAGGTCAATGAAATTTGGTTTCCCTCAACAAATTTGGCAGGGCTATCGAACGCCGTTTGAATTTTCCGGATCCGTCCAGTAGTTTCGGAGATACGGGGGGGGGCAAAAAAGTGCCCCCCCCCCCCCACCGCGCGGAAGGTGGCTGGTAGGCCCACCGCCTGCCGGGTTAACCCTCGCCCGCACATGGGGGGGGGGTTTGCCACCCCCGCCCAGGTAGTCTTTCTGCTCTGCACTCAACATTTTTAGAGCTAGAAGGCTGATTTTTCATATAGCTGCTCCTCTATCCTTTCTTGATGTCCACTGAAAATTTCAAGTTTCTGTGCTTTTTGGTTTCGGAGATATGACCTTGTTTTTCAGGTCATGTCATGACCCAAATGGCCAATTCTCAACATCTTGCGTTGGCCATGGGCCTTGTGAGCTTTTGACACCTTGATTTCGGCCTTTTTTGCCAGTCTCACCTCCCACCTATCATGGAACATGTTGTTCGACGATGTACAGATCTGTACATCGTCGAACAACATGTTCCATGATATTGATTGTTCTTGACATCTATGTCAAGGACAAGGTCAAGGTCAACCTAGGTCATCTAAGATAATTGTGTTTTAGCCAAGCGGAATTTACTTCTTGGGAAGTTTTTTGACTGCATTTTTTGTAAAAGCTTCTCAGATCATGATTTCATGTAATATGGACGCATAAACAATCGGTGCACACATCAGTATACACACAGACACACACAGACATACAAACACATATAATTGACCCTGACATAACTTGACCTGAAATGACCTCAGCAGCCAAAACCTGGTCGGGTAGTGTGACAGAGAGGTTCTAGCTGGCTTGGCACCAGAAAACGACATCGTCATCGGTATATGATAAGCAGCGCACTTGATATCCAACGGTGGCCCAAAAAAGCAACATTTTTTAGTTTGACCTGACCTGGAAGGTCAATGACTGACCTGAGAAGGTAAAACTGGGTATCATTGGATTTGTCTCTTCCCAAATAATTTTTTTGGTCCTTACCGCTAAGCTCTATCTCCAACAGGAACGAAATGGCGCGGGGGGTGGCAACCACCCCCCCCCCCTGTGCGTTCTAGGATGGGAAAATGGCATGTGCGGGCGAGGGTTAAGTGAAAACTTCAGACCCCGGTCACTATAGGTCAGGTCACCAGGTCACGTCAAGTGGCCTTATCTCAGAAAAAAAAATGAGAATACTCGTCATAGCTACACCTACTAAACGATCGCCTTGAAACTTTCAGTGATTGATAAAAGCAACAGTTCTATAGAATGTACGTGTACCTATACCTATCTCGGAATTTTGACATCGATGACCTAAGGTCAGATAATTTTGCGCCCTCTCCATTATACCTATGTCAATGGGAAAAAAATTGGAAGGCGCCTCCTTTGGACGAACGTCATTCTAAACACCCTCAAACATTATGTTACAGGTGAACTTGACACACTGAATTGGAAAATCGTAATCGTGGCCCTTTCTTATGTCCTTGAGGTCATCTCAGGTCACGAGAGGTCCCCAGCAGTTTTTTGTGATAACTTTTGATAGAGACATCCTAGAGCGATAAAAACATCTAAGATGAGTTGAGGTCGACGAAACAGATTGACTGATATGCAACATGAACTTTTCCGGTCAGATCATGACCTTGACCCGAGGTCATATTTTTAAGTTGACCTATTAAGGTCAAATTGTAGTACATTCGCCGCGTCTCGACGAGAGAAACACGGTGCTGGCAAAATAAATGTCGTGCCTTTCTTGAGTTTAAGATTATTACTGAAAAAGCACTTTTCGTAAAAAACGGCTATTTTTAGAGTTTTTGCCTTCTGAAGGCTAAACTGTTGAACAGATAGGATCAAATCTGAGGATGCACTCCAGAAATAGCGTTGAAAGGGCTATCGAATGCACTTTTCCACGTCGCTGTAGCTCTATCGGTTCCCGAGTTAACCATGCGCCGGTTTGTCGAAAAAGTGTTGAAATATTCAAAATTTTACCTTTGATGACCTCTGGCGACCTGATTTTTTATCTGACCTAAAATATGACTGGAATACTTCGGTCATGATTTTTGACGCTATTTCGAATGCCGTTCACCGCGTGTCGCTACGTGGCCCAGGAGCCGAGTTAGACGGGAGAGGGGTGTTCAGACACCCCGGACCCGGCGCGGTTGACGCCGAGCACCGGCCCGGCGCGGGTTAAAAAAAAAAATGTTCAACTAATATTTTTCCAGGGACGTTCTCAAAAGTGATGCATTGAAAACTATTGAATTAAAAGTTTTTGCATTTACTTATTTAGCCAGGGAAAAATACGGCATGTGTAACTTGAAACTTCGAGCCCAGCGCTGCGCGGATTAATTGAGCCCCATCATTAGCCCCTCCACGCACCTGCGCCGTTCCCTCCCCCCAACCCGCATCACCCCGACTCAAAAACCCGTCTGGAGCTCCGCGCGCGCCGCTGTCGACGCTCCGTTCCCGCTGCCAGAGACTGTACGGGCCGCTGTCGGGCGCTGTACCGGCCAAAATTGGGTTAATGTCTCATTTGGCTGGCGGCGCGTCGGCCGGTCAGTCCGGTGGTTGGCGTCGAGCGGAGCGTGTGGTGGCGCGAGGTGCGCGGACGGACAGTGCAGTGGGCAGGCAGGCCGTGTGTGTACGACCCGACACCAGCCGGATACAGCCTCAGCCCAGGTGAGCCGCGGCCGGCTGACCCAGAGACGGGGTCCGGATGGGATGGTGGTGATAGGGGGTGAGGTGGGGGAGAGACTGTGGTTTGTTTCGGAGTGCGTGCGCGGTACGCTGGGGAAAACAGCGGGGTCTGTGAGCCAACTGGGCGTGTAGCATATCCAATTCTATACAGTAACTGATTTTGTGATCATGGATGTTGAACGTAAACCGACGGAGGAATCTGCACAGAGCGGTGCGCCACATTAAACTGCAGTTGACAGTTATGTGCCTACACATGATCCACATCCGGCATTCCTTGCATTTATAAGCATGAAAACAGAAAAGAAGGAGATCAAGCAATGAAAACAGGTGCTGGTTTCTCGGAAGCCATACTCCTTTTCCCTTACATTTAGAATGATCTACATACTTAGCCAAGCTAAAGGCGATTGCTCTCGTAATTATTATGATGTAGTTTTATTATTCAACTACGAGTATTTAATTCAGAGTTGTTTGAAAGGCTCCCTTATTTGTATTCTGTAACACACAATGCCACACTAAAATCCGAGACAACAATCCATTTTCATCAAAACTGTAGGGTAGGTACCTATAAACAACGAGGTATGTGCAATTAAAGTGACCATCCCACCTTAACATTAGTTTTGAGTTGAGATAGCCAAATTGGTGGCCATGGCCTGAAAATACCGGTTTGGGCACTCACAACATCGAAAAATGCTTTAATTCGGAGATATGGAATTTCAAACTTGCAGTTTTCGGATTCTAAGGGGCTAATGCATTGGTATGCCCCCTTAGAATTTGTGACGTCAGCGGAGGTCTAACAGTTTTTAAATCTTTTACTAAAACGTTTGGTAGCACGCGGTGGTATATGCTGCTTTGCGCGCAACAAATGCCGCACTTTCAAATAAAGTCGCTAGGAACAGCGGAGATCCCAAAAAAGTAAACAAAAGTAAAAGCCTAATATCTTGAAAACCGGTGAATATTTTTCGATGAAATTTGGTACATATTCGTTTTCGCTCTTTCTGAACCGAGCGACATCAATTTCATGCCAATTCATTAACTTTTTTGAAGGTGGGAGGGTCCCTTTAATAACTCAAGTCCTGAGATAGGATTGATGGACTAATAAGGCCAGCAAGCTATCAGGCTACTACGATGAGCCATGTTGGTCATTAACGTCGCAATTAATGCTGCATGCCGCTGGCCCGCCTGCTCAAGAACAGAACCACTATGTGTAGGTAACCCAAAGCATTCTTGAGGAGTCATTAATCGTTCATGCTGTTTTTCTCGCTGTCATTGTGAAGCATCGTTCGATGTTGTGCTTGTATTCAGACAGGTTTATGGGCTACTGACTTCTCCACTGACCTAAATACGTGACTCCCCACCTGTCGAACAAACTATGAGCTGTCGTCCACCGTCTAACCCAACAGCGCATGGCCCGCAGCGTGATGAAGGCTTGGTCTAAATGCCAGATGTTTGCAAACAGTAATTCATCATGTCCAATGTCACTTCCGGACGGCTTCGTAAGCCCAAAGCCACGTTTCAATGACCCCACGCCTTCTGGCATGGTGATCGTGGATAACCCGGATTACTTTGAATTAGTGAAGAAAGGTGCAGAATGAAAATTTCGTGGCGGTATCAATTATCTTGAGCATATCGTAAAACAGCTTGAATGCTGGTAAAATATGCAATGAGCTTACATATCTAAATCAATGGAACATTTATGAAATACTTAATGACCATATCGGCTAAGAAAGCTAATAAAGCTGTTAAAGGTATACCTACTTAAGTTCATTTTTCGCAATTGGTTCATCGAGTTCTTAAGTTAAAATACTTAGGACGAATTCTAGAACAAGACAATCTCGCGTCGACTCGCGTCAATCAAATAAATTGATTGCATTAAATTTGTACAGCGGTACCATATTTTAACAGCGGCATCATCACATTATCTCCGATATTCTCTCCGTCTGCGTCAGCTGGGAGCTCCACTCGCAGAGCGGACATCAGCACACGCTGCTGTCGGAGGACCCGTCTGGCTGTCCCAGAAAAGGCGGCCGCCGGCAGTACGGTTCGACCCGCTGTCAGCGGTCTCCTGACGGGCAGCTGACGCGCCACTGCCTGCCGCAGGAGCGCCGGATCCGCCGCAGGACGGCATGGGGCCGAGCGGGACCCTGCGGCGGACAGATGGCGGCCCGCCTCAGGGCAGGAGCTTGACCGCATGCTTTATCGACGCACAACACGTGGTGTGCCGTTAGTTTTGCACGGCGAATGGGTGCAAGAGGGGCGTTTGCAAATGTGCCTTGCATCACTTCCGCAACAGTTTCTTTATGCGATGTAGCGTCTAGTAGCCGCTTTACGAGTAAAACCTATTTTCAATAATGAGATTCATCGGTATATCTTAGCATTAAATACATGCATAACAAGTGCTGAAAGTTCATCGTCAGAAAAAGTTGCCAAGTACATATATTCGTCGGCTCTTTTAGATCGCTGGTAAGCTCGGCTGTCTTCCGGCACACCAACAACCGCATGCCTTCACGCACCGTTCGAACCTACCTCAAACAACAAACGGAACGTGACGGTTTTAATGAAGCCCATCCATCGAGCGGGCACCAGCTTCCTGCACGTTAAACGCCTGTTTACACGCCCAAATGTATGTCAAACCCTCCTCCGGAGCGAAGCGCATTGTCATTCGCCTTTTGTCTTATCGAACATCTGTTGACTCGTGCTAATCAGCAGCCTCAAAAGCTAGCCATCCGCGGTGACTAACGGTATCCGTTCGGCGTGTGGGCTACCCAGAGACGAGGGACGAGCTCCAGCCACGTGGTCGGATTCGACCACGCTCGGAGACAGCCGACTTGGTGTTATTTTCCTATGTTCTCATGCAGTCTCCGCGGCTGCTGGTGCTAGCGCCCTGTTCTATACCGAGTGCACTGCAGTCCCCGGGCGGCCAGCCGGCCGGTTCCGTCTCGGCCGCCCTAACCGGGTCACCCGCTATGTGGCTGGGCGGACAGACAGCAGCGACGGCCGTTTGAGGAAGTAACGCCGTTCAACCGATGTTATGTCGCCTTATCGGGGAGCTTGTGTCGTACCGGCGTCGCCACTCTGCAGATCGCAAGATTTCAGGAAGTACCGTGGACGTTTGCACGCCAAACTACGCACGCAGTCCGCGGAAGACATTCCGTCTGCGCTGCTTATCCTGTTCACACTCCAACACAGGTTCGGTGACCTGTTGCCGACAAAAATGCCGTTTTCGGCTGTGTGTGCGTCGGCGGAGTTCGTTGACCTAGTGCGGCAGTTGGGCGACTAGGTGACGACATCACAGCCCGCTGGACGGCTGCACGGGCGTGTCCAAGGCCCGAGCCGAGGCCGTGCGGCCGTGCCGAGACCGTGCCACTTCCGCGGCCGGCCGAGCGGAATCGGTCCGCGCGCCAATCGGTCCAGCAGGACAGCGGCGTGGTCAGGCGCAGACCCATGGATGGGCTATCCGGCCACAAAGTCAGAGCTTGGCAAGGTCCCAATCAAACCAGCTGCAGCCGGGCGATCGCCCAAACGACCACTCGACCAGTCCGGATGGCCGGACAGAGGGCGATGCTGAACCGGAACAGCCCACATTGATGGAGAGATAACGACTCTGTCCGAGCCCAGTCACTGCCGTGCGTGGCTTCACAACTGACGAAGACCTTGTTTGCAGAAGACCGTCTGCAGATGTGCTCCTTCGTCAGCCAGGCATCGGCTTGCTGCAAGTACCGTTCTTGTCCGGCTATTGTTGAGGTGTCCTGGTGCATGCGGCTGATGTTTTTGCTGGAGCCGGTTTACACCTTGTGCTGCGTCGGAGGGTTTTTGTTGAGCCGAAACGGCCAGGTAACTGTCCTATATTCACTTGAACCAGGTGTTTGAACAGGCAGCCATCGGTCAGCCAGAGGCTAGGGACCGGGTTAAAAATTTACGTACATCCGTTAATCATTACGATTGGCTGTTTTGCGCACTTCGACGTGATTCGATAAATATTTTATCGACATTTGCCACTACCCAGAGGATATTTATGACAAAATAGAATGAAGCCTACACTTCGACAGTCAATGGTTCTGCCAGTTGAGTCTTCAATTCACAGTCTCGTCAATTCACAGTCCCGTCAATTCACAGTCCCGTCAGTTCACAGTCCCGTCAGTTCAGCCATGTCCTGTCAGTCAGTTCAGTGTTCCGCGTTTCAGCGGCCGAGATGGCCACTGGATCGTTCCGATGTGGCGCCGCTCCGCTGGCGGCGCCGGTCCGTCGACCGACAACAGGGTCACGCGGCGACCTCCGACCCTCCCTCCCTCCTCCCCTCCCTCTGAGATCGGGGGAGAGGTGTACGACACGCTCCGAGTATAGAACGGAACCGGATGCCACCCCTCAGCCTCTCAGAGCCCTCGGAAGTAGT
Organism: Amphibalanus amphitrite; assembly: GCF_019059575.1. Lineage (NCBI taxonomy): Eukaryota > Metazoa > Arthropoda > Thecostraca > Balanomorpha > Balanidae > Amphibalanus > Amphibalanus amphitrite. The sequence continues at coordinate 760,231 of NW_024881701.1, read as the reverse complement.
CGGAAACGACAGTCATCTCCGAGGACAAGACTCCTAATCCGTCATCTGATGTCTTGTATGACGAGGCAGTCCCACCCTTGCAACTGCAGGGTGTTGCAGTTTCAGGGTTTGGCAGTGATTGCAACACGCAGATCCGGCCATGGTTCCAGGAGTGGCTGGCTGACAGGATGCGGGGTGCGCGCTCTGAGACCGGAACTGGGCAGTGACGACAGCGCGGTTTGGAAATTGTTATGGCTGTCTCTGCCTTATATGATGCATAGTTATCAAATAGCACACAATGCGCTTTGATTTGAGCATATAGATCGTATCTACAAACATTTTAATCAGCTAAACAGACCGCTCCACAAAATCGGAAACGGACATTCAGCTCAATGAAGTAATCCTCGCAGTATGTAGAATCGCTAAAGGACACCTGCCGACAATCCAACTGCAGCAACAAATCCAATAGCGGCAGTCCGGGCGGCGCAGCGGTCAACCACCGCGTGCCGCTCCACCTTCCCCTATCAGCTCGGCACCAGGCACGCGCCCTCCACCGTCATATAATCGGCGGCTGCAGCGTCACGTGTTACCCAACTGCGGCCTGTCATCCCAGTCCGGGTGACCGGGGCAGCAGCGTGCAGACGGCGCGGCGGCGGCGCCGGGGTCGCCGACCGTTGCCTCATCGCGCCCGCTCGGGACGGGTGTGTGGACCCGTGGGGAGGGGGGAGGGGGATGGTGGACAGTAGGGCAGCGTAGTGGGATTCCGGAGGGCGTGTGGACCCGTAGGGCAGTGGGGGAGGGGGAGGGAGATAGTCGACAGACAGCAGCCGCGTAGCGTGGTGGGAGGCTAGTGGGGTGGGGCGGTGAACCCGCGATGATACAATGGGGCTGTGGGATGATAGAGGTGTGGAGTTGCCTGGTAAGGGCAGTAGCTGTGATGACTAACACTGGTGACACAATCGGCTGTAAGTTGACAGGTGATTCATAGCAGAGATAATTCACGACTGGGTCGGGGTATGTGTGATATCATCTACAGAGAGACATTTGTAGCATTCTACTTTGACTGCTGCAATCCACTGTCTGCGGCGATTAACACGATATCGAAATAACGGTGGACATTTAAATATAATCTTACCATCAGTGTGCCCACATATGCACTCATTTAGATGATTACTGGGGGTGATTCGGCACTTTTGTCCCGTGGCGCTCGAAAATAGCTCAACATCGGCCGCAAACACGTGGTCGCTATGGTCTGCACCAATTATAATATGCCCGAGTCATTCAGAGACCGATTCAGAGCCGTGTTTAACACACGTGCGTATTGTGACAGCGGCACGACTTCTCTCGAGTCTTTTAGGAACCATCCCGGATTCAGTACTTGCACCACTGACCCACCAACCCAAAAAGTCAGCTGACACAAAGACGGGGAGTCCCGGACAGCGACACCACCCTCGGTGACATAGGGAACGTCCAGCGAGCAAGATCATCCTCTACACAATGCATGAGCCGGTCGACCGGACATGCCGGAGAACTATGGTGCGCAAAGTGAGCTCCTTCTGCTATCTGTGGTATGTACTCCGTCACAGATACCGGGGCTGACCGGAGGGGATCAGCCGAGGGGGTGACCCCTCACTGACCTGTATTCGTCCCGGGGTCGGGTGATGACGGGTCACCCCCCCCCCCCCCGGCGAGGTGCTCAATCCCAGGTCGGGGACGCGGCGCGGCGGCTGCGACCTTGGCCGAGTGGCTGCACTCTGTCAGTCGGTCGGTCGGTCGGTCGGCGGCATTGGCTAACGGTCGTCCGCTCGGCGCTCACCCCCGCCGCTGCCTCCGCGTATAGCCGCCGCCGCCGCTGCCTCAGCGGCAGTCGTGCCTGTATAACGGGCATGTCTCTGCGGCCAGGAGTCGCCGCTGTGCTGTCATCAGACTAACCACAGGACCCGCCTTCCTTTCCCGCTCCTCCCCCGCGGTCGTCGTCGGCCGCAAGGATGTCATCCATGATGGGAGGACCCGGATGATTGGTCGCGTACGCTCAGAGCTGAGACCACAGAATTGTCATCCCTCGCTGAGATCCAAATATCAGTGGATGCGGGTCACTCACCGTGCGGTTATTACGTGGGCGAGGGCTGAAGTGACTCACTCTGAAAGTGGATGGTGTCACATGGCTCCGCCTCTGGATGACATCAGGAGGTCGTTAGAGGTGACTGACCGGTCACACAATACAGCGGCCGCGACTCTCTGCATGCCTCGCCAAAGTAACCATTGCTGGTCGCTGAATGTCTTTTCAAAGCGCCACTCTTGCAATGGACACAGTGGATCGTCACTGCAATTAGGCAGCATAGTCACCGGCTGGGTGCTCTCAATGGAACGACAGTGCTGATCTCAGCACAGGCGGCGACCCCAATAGCGGAGAGCCCAGCGCTCCACCCACAGGGGTGCGTCTAGGGTGTGTCGGCGGCACCCTACCTCGTGGGGCGCCGCTGCTCCAGACACCCATTGAACAGCGGCCGGTCTGTGTACAGTCGGTGACCTGATCTACTTGCATTTCGGCTGGTTGTATAGTATAGTCGGTGGAAGACGTTGCAGATCGGGACACCGAGATTGGTCCGTCAGGTGAGCGGCAGTAGGCGGAGTAGCAGAGGAGACACGTTAAGGTGCGGACCGATTTGAATATGCCATAACGGGACGTGACGAACCGACTGTACGGGTGAGCCATGCCTTTGCATAATTCGTGAGCGGCCACCGTCAATGGGTCTGTTGTTGGGTACTATTTCAAACGAACATCATGATGCTGCGTTTTTCGGCACCGGCTCGGCTACCGACCACAACAGCTGACTTTATTTTGGGCACACCATGGAGTCATTAATGTTTAATTCAGGAGCTTCCCCCGGCCAACCTGTTTGGGTTAACTTCCTTCCAAATTCGGGACAGAAATCTGATGAGGCGACGCCTTTACAGTAATAATGCGTAAATAGGCCAACAGTAACCAATCATTCAAAAATGATATATGTCGGTGACGAGTCGTATGATAATTTAAAAATGGAGAGATAAAACATTTTTTTTTCTCATAAAAATGTGCATTTTATGAAGGTGTAGAAAGCGCCCACACGTCGTCTCACTGCAGCCACAATGCAGTAATGCCTACCGGGGCAATTCCAGCGCCGTTCATTACTTTTCCACCCATCCCTGTATCTGGGTCCTTTCTTCCAACTAGCACATTGCATTTCTTATCTGCATCCCTATAAATTGGCCCGCCACTTTCGTTGTATCCTCCGGGTCAAGACCTCCCAGGTACCCGCTGTGCACCCTTTACGAGTAGGCATCCTTCCTAGCTATGCACCCGCACTTGACGGTTCACGGCTGATATACACCAACTTCTCAGCCCCAGCGCGGCGAGCAGTGGCACAGCGCGGCGAGCAGCAGCGCAGGCGGCGCGGGAAGCAGTATGTGGGTCAGTAGAGAGTGGTCTTCCAGCTGCGCCGACCGTCGCGTCGGCCCGGTAACATCGGAGGGCACGCCGTGGATGATACCGTCTGTGCTGGGCGGGCCCTGACGGCAGAAATAGACAATTTTGGTATCTTCAGGACCAGAAGCTTGAGCTGGAGATGTGTGTGTTTACGGAAAGACAGGTGCCACACAAATTGGGCCATCGATAGTCCGCGTGTCTGTATCTAGCTGATGCCTCTGCTGATGTCTGTATGCCTGATACGCATAGATATTCGTGGAAATAATGGATCATACGAACTGGGGCGTTTCCGACCCAAAGCAGGGTTGTTTGCTCACTCTGTGGAGCTGAACAGGTGGTCTACATGCGTGCCATTATAACTGCGAGCTGTTGTTCATTGTAAACAAACACCGTCGTTATAGACGCACAAGACATCCACGCACTGCCGGTTCCCCGCCCCGCAGCAGGTGCGGGCTTTGTCTGCATTGTTGTCGGTAGGTCCTTCCCTAATGGGCGAATTAAACATGATTTCCTTTGACTGGTGCAGTCAAGCGTGGTCTCTATAATGAGTGGTCCACTCGAATTAGGCCTTCCAGTTCATCGACTAATACCGTAGCCTGCATAGTTGGCATTCTGTTGTAGTAGCTCGGATTATGGCTCACTTTATCGGCACCTGCCACTTGGTACACGAGCTGTCCATAGCAAAGCGTGCGCCCGGCACTAGGTTTTACCGTGGGAACTAGAACAGCGACCCACGCAGACGCTGACAGAATGCCGCGCACGTTTGAGGTTTACATGGTAACGGTGCGTGAAACACACGGAATTACAATCTAAATTGCCTGCCGTTTGTGGTCAGCAAAGAATGACTGGAAACCGCACACGAGAGATGCGGAAAGCTTAGCATGGATTCACCATTGGAAGGCCAATCATCAGCTTCGTTTATAAATAGCATATCGATGGTAAGAATAACACGTTATTCTTGTATCAGCCAGTTATGTACTGGATCTACTGAGTGTTGTGCGAGTTTCAAGGAGTGCCCAGAAGAGTGTGCCACCCAGTTCCCACAAGGATCATAATCCCAAATCGGATCACCGCGGCGAGGCACTTCTTTATGTAGACCACTGCATAGACGCACTGGTAGCGCGGAAGCCTAGCATGATGAAAGTCCATTCGTCACCACTCCTGCAGTTTCTCACAGCTGCACCATCCGTCCGGCGTGTCTCGTCCCTGCGGAGACGGCATTACAAGCCAACTGCCGCTGATAAGCCCTCGAGCCGAAATTAGTGACGCTGACCCCGCGGCATCAGCGCGAGTTTCACTGCACGCCCGAGCGGCGGCCGCGCCCGCCGACACCCATGGTCGCTGAGCTGGGCGAGGAATACACGGACGGCTCGGCCGCCCGACCGCGTCACCCCAGGCGTGCTGTATGAACTGGTTGGGCCACTCAGCTATTTCATACGAACAGCGAGGTGTGATGGATCACTCCGCGTTGCGCCGCACGGTAACAGGGAAACAGGGTCAGCGCGGCGCGGCGCCGCCGGCCCAGTGGCGGCTTTATGGATTTATACGGGCTCGTCCGCGGGTGCGGCTGGTTTTATCACATGGACCAGTGGTGGCGCCGGTTTGCCCATCGGTGGCAAACTAGGAAGTGCGGACCTCAGCTGGTGTAGGACCTCAATTCCAGTGAATAATGATAATACACAGAGCTCGGCTGGAACAGAGGCACTACAGTGACTACCGCATCTCAAGTGTCCCAAATCATTTACAACCGCCTTCCGAGGGACCGTTGGCCGCCTAATTTACCACTCCTGATTGGAGCCTGTCTGTCCGTCCTTCCCCACGTTTGAGTACCAGGGATGGTTGGGCACCGCTGGTCCCGGCCGGCTCCGGACAGACCCCAAAGTCCAGGTCGAGTGGCAGCCCACGCCGGACGTCGCGCTATCAAAAACACCTCCGCTGATGGCCGATAAAGAAGTAGGTTCCGCCACTGGTGGGTTTTTGCGCGCTCGGCGATTGGCTCCTTATCGTGAGGTGACCGGCATTTGGTAAAAAGTCGCCCAGTTTAGGTGTTAATGTTCAACCGGTATTTTCGTGGGCCATCCGAACAAGTCCTGCTATGAAGTGGAAGCGTATTTCATATCGGGCGTTGCACGAATATTTCATACTAATTTTCTGTAAAAACAGAAAAAGCTCATTGTTCAAGCTTTGTTTGTGCATACTTGAAGACGTCATAAAATGCATTGCATCATCGTTTGCACTGTTGTTAGGGAAATCCAGAAAAAATACATTTCCTTACGCTCGCTTTATGTGATAAAGTCATCAGCTTGATGTCACTAGAAGGCCTTCTTAGGTCATCTACAATTCACCTAGGGATCCCGTCTCTGCGGTTCAAACTCCAAATCCTTAATCCACTCTCCCCATTCCAATCACGTCCTCAATGAACGCCCCACTTCGGCCCAGCCCGCGAGGCTGAGGTGTGGCTAGTTTCCTGTGCCGCTATCGTCACCGAAACGACCAATGGGCGTCTGCTCCAAATCTGCACCACGACGGGCTGAGCGACTGCAGCGAAGCATAGAAACCTAACCCGGAGACTGCATTCTGTGCGACCGCGAGCACCGAGATCCTCGGGGGCGTCCTAGTGGCTTGCTATCGAGCCGATACGGATATGTGATTGCTGATTGACCATGACTGCTATATTTAATGATACTTTATGCCTCGATCTCTGTGTAACGCCCCTCTGTTCCGGTTTCAGAACTATGTCCGCTCAGATGACTTCTAGAGGTTGATGGCGGCACAAGTGCAGGTAACCACACGGGAAGGGCTTCCTGGCTATCACGGAGCGCCCACGCTGAGTTCACGTATACCGCTCAATGCGGAAATGACCGACCTAGAACACCCACCATGCATTGTCGTTTAATTGTCACCCTGTGTTCAGTAGGATGTCACAAAATAGTCCTGAGGCACACGACACTTTTCGTGTGAGACTTTGTCACGGCGTGTCAGTTTCTATGTAATGGGTTAAAACAAAGGGTAATTTTAGATCACTAATAACACATAATTGTAAAGAGCGGTGTAAAGCGTAACGCGTCCGTAACGCGACATTAACTCGGGAGAATTGCGTCGATAAGTCAGCTCGAAGCAGAAGCGAGGCTCGTCATTTTCGGTCCCGTGCTCCCATCATCGTTCCGTGTCGTTCCGAGAAGTGACATGGCTCGCCACCCGTGTCGTTCTGGAGGACAGGCAGAGTCTGCCAGCCGTGCAGCTCAGAGCCAGTGTCATGTCCTAGTTCTGAGAGGCATCATTCTTGTAAGGGCTAATAATTCCCACGCTACTCTAGAAAAGGCTGCCGTAATCCCATAAAACCTTATGGAAACTAGCACATTTTCGCGTTGTCCTGAGAAGGGGGATAGTGGACAGATGGGTAACTCGCAGTCTAGTTAGCATGCATCTACCCTGTAAGCCTGACGGGGTCCATGCGAGCTCAGTGTGGCTCAGCCCAGTCCAGCGCCTCCAGCTCAGCTCACGCCGATCAGCTCAGCACAGCTCACGCCGTTCAGCTCAGCTCTGAGCTCACGCCGTTCAGCTCCACCCTGTGAAGGCGATTTGTAGCCGATCCCACGGTGGCTTTCCTCGTTCCCTGGTCCGCCAGCCGATAGCAGTGGCGTTTTTGCACGAACTGAGCGCAGTGCAGCACGGAAACACTGCAGCGCAGCTGAGTCGTCCGCCGGTGGCGTGTGTCTAGATCGGCTACTGTTGGCCCCATCGGGGGTCAACGGCCCCTCCGGCGTGACGAGCGTGGGACGGGGTGGCGGTGTGGCTATTTTAGATTTCTCTGACGATTTTGGTCTATCGTGCGGTTTGCGTTGATGAAGGATGTGTCACTGTGCTGTGAGAAGTGATGAAGTGTGTGGACTGGGAGACCATGCAGCTGTCTTCAATGGACGGTTGCTGTTCCCGAGTCCCCAGTTCGCTCTGCAGCTGCCGGTGATTCGGGGGCGACGGATGAGACCGCGGTGCAGCGGAACCGCTACATCCTCCTCCGGCCCGTCTCGGTCGGCCTAATCACGACACATCCTCCGGCGGGCGGCCTGCGCGCCGACCTCCCACCTCGCACACCGCCGCAGGCCGCAGCGGCGACCCCACTTCCCGCAGCGCGCGCGCGCCGCCCGGCGTCGTTAGGAGCCGCGCGTCGGCCGGTGACCGCGCCGGGCGTTGCCCCCGGCCCAGGAGCCCGGCGAGTTTCTCCGGGCGTAGTTTCGCCGGCGACCCTGATGCGTCGTCAGCCGTGCACGCCGCCGGCACAGCGCGGCGCGCGCCAACTTTTTGCCGCCGGCGCGCCACGGCCGGCGCAGGCGCCGCGTTTCGCTTTCGTCAATGGCGAATTGTTGTGTGGCGAGGGGCGGCGCCGGCAGCGTCACGAGGGTGGCCATCGTCCACGCCCGGTCCGTGGATCGACGCCATTGTTGAGGAAGAAGTGGGGCGGTGGACAGATCGTCATGGCGAGTCGCTACGGTGCGCTGCAGCTGCAGGAGCAGAAGTACCGCCACCACACCACCCTCCGCCTCCAGCGCCGCCGGGGCAGATGCTAATGTCGCGCCCGGTGGTCAAAGCCGTGTTCGGCCGCCATTATGCATTCTTATCGGCCGGAGAAAGTTACGGCTGGATGCCGCGCCGCCCCTCGGCCGGCCGGACCGGCACCAGAGGCGTGCCGGCAGAGCGACCGGCCGCGTATCGACGGATCCATGTCAGACGGACCATCTGCGGACCGCAGCCGGTAGTGGCGAGTTGCCGACCGGGGACGACGGACCGGCTGCTCGCGACGCACCCGTGTCACGTGCGTGGTCCTTCGGGCCGTAACGTGGAGCTACGAGGAACTCGTAGTTCGTACAGTGGGTCAGACGGCAGAGGAGTGATGGACAGCTGCTGACAGACAGCTGCTGACAGACAGCTGCCTAGAGGCGGCTGCTGAGGAACAGAGCCTGACAGACGGCTGCTGATGATTAGCTCTGATCGTTCGATGAGATCCTTATATCGGAGGTGGAGAGTTTGGGAGAAAGATGCCTGTTTCTTATCGCTCTATCGGCGGGACATTTTAGTTAGTGTAAAAAAATCGTTTTATATTTTCTTTTGGGTGTCATTCGTCCAGTCCACATGTACACTTATGCCAAAGTTCTGCTACTGAAGGATCACACCATGCGTAGCAATTGAGGCACTCCCAACACCGTTGGGGTTCGGCACGGGGCGCGGCTGCAGCTGATCTGGAACATTGGTTCCATTCAGACCCGGTGGCGCAGTGGCACACCCGCTGTGGGTCCGCTGTCTCCTGCAGGGGCGGTGGCCGGGGCGGGTGCCGTGTTTTGGTGCATGGACCAGGCGGCGGCACGCAGCTGACCCGACCTGACCGACCCGGCCCACATCCGCGCCACGCTCGTCGCCGCCGCGCCGCGTTCGACGTCAGTGCGCCGCTATCGCCGGCGCGGCGCTTTTTCGACGGAAACGGCGATCGGGCGATAGCCTGGTCTTGATCACCACCGCATGGCATGGCGATAAGGGTTTAATGACCTGACCACCGCGGCATGGGCCACGTCGAACCAACGCCCATTCCGATCGCCATTCGGCGAATACAGACCGCTGCTGGCCTCGATCTAGTAGTGACGTTGGGCCCCAGAAGCAGCCCAGCTCGACTCGTAGGAGAGCAAACACTTGTAGTTTGTACCCTGCTTCTGCAGGGACTGGCTAGCGTTGTCTTTCAGCTTCTATTCGAGCGATCTGGCCATGATCTAGCGATGATCAGCATCCGCCTTGGCATCCATCCTATTCGCAAGATCCGTCCAGGTGAAATCGGAACCACCAAATACGAATTGACAGATCATGCTGCTGCACTGCTTTGGTCATCCGGCGAGCTATGCTGCCGTTCGGCCCGTCCTACATTCAAAAGTGAACTCGAAGTCGCATGCCACAGCGTTGCCAAAAACCAGCCTGTCATCGCGGAGCAATTTATCAGAAATTGCCATTTCCTGCGGCGTGACGGACGCCGACGCTGATGGTTGGATCTGAAATTGTGGTGAAAAAGGCGCTGGGCTGTATCCGAAGCCACAATCGCATTGTCGTTCGGCACACACGACACACTTTGCGAATACCTCGCACGGCGGGTTAGTAATGCTAAGCTCACTAGCATGCGGTTGATAGTAAAGCTCTAATCCTGCTTAGTCGGTACGGGCGTTACCGGCGTCGTACAGCTCATGATTCTGGACTTACGCTTCCAGCCGTGGAAGTCGTGATTCGACTATCTGGGCCGTTGCTGGCTGCGGCAGAAATCACCGGAACCTGTGAGTCCGGATCAGGAGCTTACGGATATCACAGGCGGCAGACCCACCAACAGAACAGACCGGGGATTGGGACGGACAGGAATTCGAATGGTGCCTTGCTGGGGCGATTCCTAGAACCCCTGCGGAACTGGCTGTCCGCGCTGGACCTACATTCTGGAAGACTTGGACTACTTCTGCCGCCCGTCTGGTGGAACCCAGGAAATGGTGCCGTCCAGCAGTCATGTAGTTGCAACAACTGTGGGCAAAGAGGGAACTTTGCAATAATGACTGGTGTTCGACCAGTATAAACGGGTGATTTTAGGCCAGGAGGTCATAACGCCGGACCTATTGGTTTTCTACATACACGCCGGCCGAGGGGGGGGGGGCGGGTACGACCCCCCCCCCTCGCCGTTTCGCCCCTGGTGGAGCTAGCGCGTCGCGGGAAAGACGAGCGTGTGCGCCGTTACGAGACGCAGAGATTGGTACCGATTTTAAGGTCCTAGGTCAACCGGTGACCTCTGAGGTCAGGTCAAGTGCCCCAAGGTACGGTTCAGTTTTTGGTGAATAACTTCGCAAAAAAACGGCCGCAGAGCGCCGATTTTGGCAGCATCGTGTTCGCCTCGCTCAGGCGCGTCGAATGATATACTTTTTGTTCGGGTCAGGTCAACTTGGGGTGTTGACCTCAGGTCAAGGTCAGGTCAGCACCCCCAGGTCACGAAGTTGGTCGAAAGAGGTCATGTCGCATATCATTCGCTTCGGCAGGTCTTCCTGAGTCCATTGGTGACTTTCCCGAGTCGCTAGCTCAATTTGATCAAGAGTTATTGACGAAAAACTAATATGACCTTGATGACGTCATAAATGACGTCACGCAAGGTCAACATTGCAAAAGTGACGCATCAAACCTTGCAAGGAGTGCATCAAATCACGATTCTGTGTGCTTGAGATAGTTGGAGATCGTTCCCGGCGCCAGAATAGCAGTTTTCATTTTTCCCCATTGACTTATAATGGTGAGGTCACGAAAATGACCTGACCTCATATGACCTTTAGGAAAAATCCAAGATATACAAGCTGTGAGACTCATAATGGATACTAGATCCTGCAAGTTTCATTTCCCTGTGACATCTCCTCTGGCAGTGAGGGCGTTGCGAAGTTGCGACATCTGAAGACCGTGCAGAGGTTCACTTATGACGTCATACGTCAGTGACCTGACCTGACCCAAAAATGTGGTTGGTGTCAAAAGATCCGGCTTGGATCAAAGGTCAGGTATGCCAAGTTTCAGCTCTCTATCGCCAGCGTGTTCGGAGCTATCGCGAAAAAAAACCTATGGGGGGCGGCACCCGCCCCCCCCCCTCGGCCGGCGAGGGTTAAATGATTTGAGGCTGTCAACGGACCGACGTAATGAGCAGTGTCGCTATGTTCACGTAATTCTGTAAGCCAAGCTGTTTTCCTCTTCATCATCATGGCTTACAAAGAACGCCAGCTAAATACATACGACATTTTCAACATCCAACTATCGAGTTTCCTTGGTCTAGCATTCCGTCGACGACAACGGTTGCCTCCGCTTAGTCAAAAACTATGATATACGGGTGCGCAACTCCGTCACTGGATATGTTTCATTGCTTTCATTCGCACCTGCCCACAGCAGTTGACACTCTTGAGTAATGTCTGTCAGAAAACGTCACCATTTCACTGGGAATGAAGCGACAAGCAACACCAGATTACCTGCCTGTGCAGGTGCATCAGGAAGAGCAATTCATTGAATTTTGAACAGAGGTTCTGCGCTGAAGTTGCCATAGTAAATAAAGAAAAACATTGGTAAGCTTGCAAATGTTGCTCGATATGCTGCAAAACAGCCAAACCGCGCGCTTGTTTATTCTCACTAGTGTCACAAAAGGCGCATCAACTTACTTCAGTCTCCAGAGCATGAGGTGAAATTTTAGCATACCTATGCCTTATCTGAGGAATATAGGTACTCGTCAGTCCTAGATGCGCCGGAGGCTAACTACACTACAGCATCCCAGGCAGCCCGGAGTGTCAGGCGCTCCACGGCGCCGGCGTCCAGCGCACGTGACCGGCGCGCGGCCTCAATTCCGGCGCTGAATTATAATTTATCCCTCGTCCGTGCGGTGACTGCCGTCGATAATGCATAGTCGGCAGCCGGCACCGGCTTCGCCCGTGCACAGCCGGCGCACGTGTGCCGCATACGGCTCCGCGGCGCGCTGTTGACAGTCGCGGCGCGGTGCCGGCGTGTCCGGCGTGTTCGCTGCGTCCACTTTTACTTCTGAGTCAGCCGCCGGTCGTGTAGCTGCTAACGGTGCGCCGCTCGAGCTTCCTGGAGCTCGGTGGAGCCGCCGCCCGGGGCGAGACGAACCGCGTCGAGCTGGGGTTCGCAGAGGGAGCACTTTCGCAACTCAGCGTGTGAGCGGAGGGAGGGTGCTGCGTAGAACGTTCATTCACCACCCGCCTGACCTACTGATCACCCATGACGTCACGATACCGGAGAGCTCACACCCGGTACAAACTGGCGCCGCCGGCCTTGAGATGTGCGTAGATTGTGACGTCGCGGAGAGGGGTGGACGACGAACGATTTGTGGGGCGAGGTCGCTGGCTGCAACGCGCTGAAAGTGGCCCTGACTCACCCGAAGGCCGCCGCGCACAGTTCGAGGGAGTCAGTGACTCGGCGTCGGAGTTCATAGTAGGAGAACGGAGCGGTCATAATATTGTGAAATGGCTGCTGCCGGACGTCGCCCCGTGAGTCAGATTCCAGAAATAATTTCGACACCGGACCGACGGGCGTGGGTGACGCAGTTCAGCGAACATCGTCACAAAAATCACTCCACGTCTCCGAGAAAAGCCAACACTTCACTGGATTTTGTGATAGGCGCAGCTAAGGTTACACAATTTCCTTTCACAGCAGGCCTCTTCAGTGATTCATAAGTTTTATTACAGGGCATCATCCCTGTCGCTGTATCATGAAATACATTTAATTGCAGCTCCAGTAGCACTATCTGAATCTCAATATTAGCCCGAATCTAACTTAATTTCAATCCCATTCTGTCTTTTCTACCCCGATTCTTCACCAGTGTCTGACCAAAATTTCCGTTCTGTTTCAGGCACCGAGCATGCACCGTCGTCGTCGCGTCCGTTGGAAGTCTGATCTCGCCACTCTCGCCGCCGCCGCGCCATGAAGCTGTACCCGCAAACATCGCCCGACTCAGTGCAGGCGTGGAGCCAGGAGGACTTTGGCTACGAGCCCACTGACAGCAAGGCCGGCCTCCAGTCGGCCCTGGACACCATCTTCCGCTCACAGTCGCCCGTGCCCAGCTCCTCGTCGGCACAATGCGCCGCCGCATCGTCGTCCAGTTTCGCCGAGCTGAAGCCGGTGCCGCCACTGAAGGCGCTGACCCAGTGCGACTTTGTGGGCAGCTCGGTCGAGCCGGCGGGATCGCCCGGCGGGTACTACCCGGCGCCGGAGCCCGGCCCCGGCACGCCCGACCTCGTGTCCACCACGACCTCCGGTATGGGTGAGCTGCCCGAGGCGCTGCCGCTCAAAACTGAGGTCACCGAGTCGGTCATGATGAAACCGGCCGAGACCTGCGGCATCGACAACTACCTGCCCAACGACATGGTCGACGACGACTTCGCCTCGATCATCGGCACCGCGATGGTGGACCCGCAGCTCGCCGTGCCGGAGAGCATGGACCTGGGCAGCTTCACCAGCAGTGACATGCACGACCTGGAGGCATGGATCGAGGGCCAGTCGCAGGCGCAGCTGCGGTACAGCGCCGCCAGCTCGGCCGGCCTCGGCGGCCAGCCCCAGCAGGTGCACACCACCGTCCCCTACAGCACCTCCAGCCCCATGCTGCAGAACCTGCTGGCCGGCAACGGGTGCGCGCCCACGTTCGCCAGCAGCACGGCGCGGCCGCCGCCGCCGCCCGGCTACGGCATGCTGCACAACATCCAGCTGCAGCAGCGGCTGCAGCGGCCCCTGGTCACCTACAGCCCGCCCAGCTACTCCATCGAACCGCCCAGCAGCAGCAGCGGCAGCAGCGGAGGCAGCAGCGCCAAGAAGCGACGGCCAATCGTGTCAATGCCGATCGCCACCGAAGGCACCAAGGATAAGTTGGTGCACCGATGCACCATCTGTAACCGCGGCTTCCTCAACAAGTCCAACATCAAGGTCCACCTCCGCACCCACACCGGCGAGAAACCGTTCAAGTGTGAAACGTGCAATAAGGCGTTTCGACAGAAAGCACATCTCCTCAAGCACTACAACATCCATAAGCGCATCAGCAGAGACTGACCCCAGCTGTGCGCTAGCGGCCGGCGACGGCGCCGATTGTGCGAGGCGTTCGCGGCGCTTCCAGTGCTCGTTCGACACTCGTGGCGCAGTGTGCCGCGCCCGCGCCAGGTTCGTCTCTCGGGCGGCGTGCAATGCGGACGTGAGCGGCGCGCGCGCGCTGCGCGTCCATCTTTCAAGGTTGTCTCGGCGCACCGCGGGCCGGTCGTCGTCCGGCGGAGAAAGCCCGGCCGCCCACCTCCGCCGTCCGCCGCCCGTCGACCCACTGGCGGGTCAGTGGCTCCGGCGGCCGCGCGGCGCCACCTGTCACGCGCCGCCCCGGGCTCAGCGCGCCGCCGGGGCTGGCCCCCTGTCTCGGAGGAGGCCGCGGTGACCTGGCAGGGTCCGGCGCAGGGCCGCAGGGGTTAGGGAACGGATGGCAGGCGAGTTTTGGGAAAGGGCCGCGCGCCGGTCGCCGCCGCCGGCCGGCTAACACCAAAAGTGTTCTGGTTCCCAAGTGGGTCAGTCGGATCCAGCGACTGGTGAATCTGGGTCGACGGTCGGCGGCGCGGCGCGGCGGCAGTGGCGCATGCGCGGCTAGGAGCGGCGCAGTCGGGCGTGACGTCACCTGGTGTGTTGGTGGAGAGAGGGCCGGAGGAGCCGGGCAGAGGGGTGGACGCCGTCGGAAGCCTGCGCTGGGAACGGGGCCGGTGTGCGTGCGACGATCGACGATCGCGCGACTGATGGGACTGGTGATCGTGACTGACGGAACTGGTGATCACGACTGACGGGACTGGTGATCGCGACTGACGGGAAGTGGTGCTGACTGAAAGACTAGACTAGCGTCGTACCTGAGCGGTCAGTTGAGTGGTCTTTTTTCTAAGGGCTCTGTTCTTAGGTCTAGTGCTAACGGAATCATTCCTCTACGACAGACTGAAAGTCTTAAACGAGTATGTACGTTTTAGGTACACATCTACACACGCGAACCGACTCGCGCTCATCTAATGCATCTCGAGTATCACATCGACGACTCTAAAATAGCTGGTTCATGGGGGTTTCACTGGCGGCGCGGCGCGCGGCGGTGCGGCGGCCGGGCCTCGCCGGCTGCCCAGTCCGGTGGAAAGCGGACGTCCTAGATCTGTGTGACACTTTGGGCCGCCTCGGAGCCGCCGCCGGGCCGGGCCGGGCTGCTCGGGCTGACACCGGCGGCCCGGCGGCGCTCCGGTGGGACGGGTGCCACCGGCAGCGGCCGACCGGCGCTCCCAGCGCCCTCTGGCGCCGCGCAGGGGGCGGCCGTGTCGTCGCCAGCGCCCGCAGCGATCTGGGTCAAAGAACAAAGCCGGGTGGCGGCGCGGCCGGCCGCGGAAGCCACCAACGCCCGCTGTTGTCGCGGGCGGGCCCTGGGGCCGGCTTACAGGGGCGGCGAGGCGTTACGGGACGTAGGAGCGTTACGGGGTGGTAGGGACGTTAGGGGGTGCGCGGATGGCCGCGAGGGGTACTGGAGTGGACCTGGCGCCCGACTGGCTCGCCGGGTAGCGTCCGAGTCTCGAAGGTATCCGTATCCCCGCTGTGACCCGCCCGCCCGGCAGCGCTCGCCGCCCGTCGCCCGTAGAGTCTGCAATGTCCGTCTCCCTGGCCCGTCGCCGGCCAACGGCTTGTGATACACACCGTGGACAACCTGTCGATATTTATTGATGCCTTGTACGCGCCGCTCGCGCAACGTTTCCGTCCCGCTGACTGTACAAACGGTTCCCACCGCCGCGGGCGCACGTGCGAGCCCGCGGCGCCTCCGTCCGCGCCGCTCGCCCCTTCGGCCGCACCGCGCTGTTGTTGTGTTGTTCTAAGGTATTTCGTCTATTTATTTCCTTGTTTGGCTGGGTGCGGCGGTGAGCCGCCAGTGAGAC
The DNA here is from genome assembly GCF_019059575.1 of Amphibalanus amphitrite. Lineage (NCBI taxonomy): Eukaryota > Metazoa > Arthropoda > Thecostraca > Balanomorpha > Balanidae > Amphibalanus > Amphibalanus amphitrite. The sequence goes on along the minus strand of NW_024881701.1, from coordinate 744,316 downwards.
TGCGGTGATGAGAGGCCCTCGAAAGCGGCACGTCTGTCCGGACGCTGAGCTGTTGTTGATTTTACTTGTTGCAATGACCCGTGCTGTTTTGTTAATGTCGGATCCAAAGGTAATTTTTGGATGTTTCGTCCTCCGTGTTTTGAGTGTGTCGGTTACTGCGAGTACCTATAGTTACCAGTAGAGGAGGGTCTTTTGATGTGTTCGTTTTATCATCACCTCAAGATACTTTATTGTGAAAGCCTGTAATAAAATGGAAACACATTCCGTTGGATGTAGGCTGACAGTAGCGATCATGTTTCAGTTACCATTTATTTAGTTGCGGTACCCGGCTTCGACCATTGTTTTATTTTATGTATTATCGCATCGCTTCCCTTTATGGCTTCGCTCATTGGTTATGGGAATGCCCGCAATATGTAAATATAGTATTTTGTTTCGTATGAGACGTGTCTCTTCTGCATGCCATCTATAAGCCGCTTTCTTCTTCGACTGCTGTCTTCTTCTCTGACTGCTGTCATCTATCAGACTGGTCAATAATGTCACCTGGCACTAACCGAAATTGGCATCTCGAAGATTGACATCACACGTTGACACTGTAAATTACTGCAAGTTTTCCGTTGACGTGGGACGCAATTGGACGAGTGGACGGATTTTACGTCCCAAATGCAAAGATGTACGTGGTTTATGGTAGAAACTAGAAATGAACAGATTAGAATGCGCCAACTAACCCACGCCCCAATGGGGGGAGGGAGAGGCTATTCATAGTCCCCCTCCCGTTTTTTTTTCTGGAATAACTTCTAAACCGCTTGACGTATCGACGCCAAACTTTCAGTACCTTCGGCTGCATCAATTTGACACATTGCGTCACAATATGAACTTCGTAGCTACCATAGGTCGGAAATGACGTCAGAGTGCCGTCATGTTCGGACGATTTCGACACAAAACATTGAACCACGGCAATCGCTCCCAAGAGCTCAGTTTTTAAGCTAGGTCCAATTTCTTTGCATGAGAGGACTCGGAATAAACTGCGCTATCAAACTGCTATCTCGGATTTTCAAAGTTTTGACCATTGTGAAAATTATATATATATGTGTTGAAATTCAAAATTTATATTTTTAATATTTATTCAAAAACGTTTTGACTTTTCGGAAAAATATGAATGTATGTCATGGCAAACATGCTTATGACTTATTCTAGCACGTTTTAGCCAGGTATCTTCAAAAAGGGCCAAGTTTTACGCATTATAGCGAAAATTTCAAAATTATATTTTCAAATCAGTTTTCGGTACGTATTTGACATCGTACAACAATATAAATAGCACCATCGTGTTCCTGAGCTCAAACTGCATCCGATAGACACGTTTTTTGTTGTTGTTGAAAAATTTCAACCAACTCAAAAATGACCTCGAATGACATAAACGACATCGAATTCGACTTTCGAGATTTATGGCCTAAATGGACCATAAAACATGTGTCATGTGACCGACGTATGATATAAGATTTCCGTGACCTGTGATGACCTGACCCTGACCTGAAAATCAAAGTAAAAGTTTGGTACCCTCAGGGTATCTAAAGCATCTGCTCACGAGTGTGCAAACCAAAAATGAGCCTGATCGGAGTTGTAAGACGGCGGCCAGAGTCCAAAATGTGAATAAGCCAAACACTGATAATTTTTACTGTGACCTGACCTGTGACGACGTCATCGGTGACCTCGAGGTCAATGAAATCACGTTTCATCTAAAAGCTATTCCGGGGCTTTCAGACGCCGTTTGAAATTTGACGATCGGTCCAGTAGCTTCGGAGTTACGAGGGGGGCTATGAAGAGCCAGTTGGGCGCCTCCCCCAGTTTGGCGCGTTATACGCAGACCCCAGTGGGGCGCGGGATAACACGGATGGAAACACGAACGCCGAATATGGAAAGGCATGTTCAACAAGCATTGACATTTTTTAGGATGCGTCGAATAAGCGCGAGCACAACGTCAAACAATAAATCACAAACTGATCTAGGTAAAAACAATTTGAACATTTAACTTTAAATGCTATGCATAGGTATTAACACTTTTGCTGTTGATATAAAAATTCGAACTGCAACGATGCTAAAATTTAGAAACGTCAGGCGGAGCTTACATCGTTCTCATAAGTAGGTGAATCATGGTTTCCGTATTCCACTAGAAAAAAAAACATTTGATTTATGAGCATTGTTTATCTACCTATATTTCATAAACGCTGATGTTTGTGCCTAATAAAACTTGACAACAGCTATAGATTGATGACAATTTGCACTTTATTGGCGCTACCTACCTCTCTTACATTCGAGCCTTTTACTAAAGGCAAGCTTACCAAACATATTGACGAAACTGACAAGCTTCTTACAAATGAAGCAGTATGCAGAACCATACACTTATTTATGCGTAGGGAGCATTTTTATGCATATAATTGATGCACATAAACATACATACTCAATAATACATCTGTAAACACATGCGTATGATAAACCACTATGTATGTAGTAGCATATGTAGGTATAGCGGTATAGCCAAGGGGTATAGCACAATACGTACATCGCACAAATAAAAACAAGTGAAAATGGTGCAAAGGCGTATGGACGCCAACACAACGAATAAGCTCATGGATTGACCTCACTTAAATTCCAAGCTCATTAATTAAGAAAGAATTAACCATACATAGTTACAAAACCGACTTCTGCAGATGTATTGTCACTAAACTCGCGCCCCGTTGGGGTCTGCCGAGCTGCGCGCCCTGCTGGGGGGGGGGGGTGCAATTTGCCCCCACCCCTAAGATCTCGAGAACCACGCAACATAGTGACAAGCGGCAAACGGTGTTGGATAGCCCCTATAAAGAACTACCTTGTGACCCAATTTCATTGGCCTAGGTCAAACCGATGACGTCACAGGCCAGGTCAAAGGTCGAATTTTTACCGTTTACAGGCATTTCAAGAAATGCGTTGTAAAATCGAGTAAAATGCATTTCATTGAAAAATATCGATAGGGAAATATTCGCCAAACACATATTTTGCTATTTGAGGTCACTGATACCAGGTCAGGTAGCAGCGGTCAGGTCACTGAGGGTCACAATATGAAAATATGTGATGCATATTTTATGGTCCATTTTATATGCCAAATACGATTATGTGGGTCAGGCAGCCTTTGAGGTCAGTTAAACTTATTTTCTGGTGAAGGTCAGGTCAAGGTCAGGTCAAGGTCAGGTCAAATTAGGTCAAAGTTCAAAGTTGATATTTTTGCATAAAATGGGTACCTATCGATTCGATGCAGTTCGTCACGGGGAGGTCAATGTTGGTCTTTTTTTGCGCTACGTGGTCTATAATTGCTAAAAATTGAGTGCAAAAATTTGACGTTATCAATTTTGAACAGTTTTTCGCTATACCTTGGCCAAAAAGGGAGGTATCGATCAAAAATTTGGTATGTATATAGAAAAGCGCAGGGACTATAACATATATTCCGGTTTTTGAAATTTGGAAAAATTTTGGGATTTTTTTTGCGTTTTCGTAAAAAAAAAAACATTTTTTTTGGGGGGGGGTCAAAATCCCAAAATTTTAAAAATCCGAGACAGCAGTTTTGTAGCACCGGCGGTACACATGGAGGTCCCCGCTTCAAAATTAGTTAATCCCTATAATATAGACATCATTCTATAGAGAAACTCATGTTTAGTAAGAATAATGTGGTTTCCAGTTATCTGATCGATAATTTTAAGACCAAAAGCTAACTAATCGTATTCTTACCACGATCTCGGTGGAGCCGCACGACGGTCTGTTGTCAACGGGTGACATTCATAAGTACCAGAGTACAATTGTACCCAGGTTACACCGGGACCAAGGTTACACAGGGGCCCAGGTTACGTTCGGCCCCAGGATTTGAAGGGACCATGAAGACGCAAGTACCATACTGTGATTGGTCGTTGGCAGACGGGAATGACGTGATGCATCCCTGTGGCGGTCGTGACGTTGACCAATAGGAGGGGCGGATACAAATTTGGACCACCTTGGTACACTACTTGGCAGTGTGCTTGTGATTGATTTTCTCGAGATTGAATTGAGGTAGCGCCGTCCATCGCCCGCCGCGGCGGCGCCCAGGCCCGATGGTCATCCGGTGTGGCGGGAGGTAGCGTCCCTCGGCCCCCCGCGCGGCGGGAAGTAGCGTGCTGCGGCGTCCGAAGGAGAAGTGAAAATGACCCCTTGCACGAATTAGTGTTCGCAGCGGCTACTTAAATTGCAGGAGGGGGAGGAGGCAGGGGCGTCGCCAAGGATTTTTGAGTGGGGTGGGGTCGGGTTTCCGGTCTTCGTCTTGATGGGTAGAGGTGTTATTAGCCACACTCCCGGTTTTTTCATGTGTTGAGAAAAATATCGGCGCGCAGCGCCACGAAAGCAGCGGTGTATCTTATTGTACAGGTCTCGGGGGTTTTAGCGGTAGGTTTTGCACCTAGAAAATTTAGTGTACTTCAGGCTATATCTTCGTTGTCTTAAGCTTTAAAGTGTTGAAGATGCGATCGACTTGTTGGGTAACAAGCCGGCCATGATCGTGTAAAATGGCTTCATCGTAGATCGATTAGTTTCTGAGATATAACCGGAAATGTAAAAGTGCAAAACCTACCGCTTAATCTCGCGAGACCTGTACATAGTACATACATCACTTTTGCATCGTGCATAAAAATCAAGCACAGGCCACCTGAGGTCAGGTCACAATGTCATGTTCAGTTCAGCTTTAATGCCTCTAAAACAGGGGTCGGCAAATGGTGGGGCATGCCCCCTTTGGGGGTAATGGAGTCCTTTCGGTGGGGGTAATGAGGGATTCTGAGAAAGCCTATCTTTTTAGAGTTTGTAGCTCCAGTGATGGAGCCATCGTGACTGTTGCATCCCAGGGTTCAAAGATTAGCCCAGGCCAAAGGCACAGCACACATTGATTAGATACCAATTTTCACGTACCTGCTCGCCTCACCATCTCACCCCTCCGTACAGTCGTTCAAAAGCAGCTGCAACTTTTAACCGTCGCCCGTCTGTTGGCGTTTCAACAGCCGCTAACGTAAGGGGGAGGAGTCGATCGGACCCCCGCGGCCTCTCGGACTCTGATATGGAGCTGTGCATAAAAAAGACGAGCGTGCTACCCGTGACCATAGGAAGCCGCTGCTGCCCATTTTTAAGGTCCTTGGTCATTCCGTCTCATTCAAGATGGCAATGATAAGTGTCGAGAAAATCGGGACCCGCTATAACTTCTTGAAGTGAGATTTTATGGCTCAAGATGATCTCCAGAAAAAGCTCATAAGCCAACGGTCATTATGGGTCCAGAGGCCAGTTTTACCAACAGAAAAATAGGCGCCTGCCGGAATTTTTGCCTAAAGATCGTTTCACATATGGAGCGTAAACGGTAAAGCCCTATCCGCTTACGAGGCCATCGCGTTTACGCTCCGTATGTGAAGCGGTCTTGAGGCAAAAATTCCGGCAGGCGGTTATTTTTCTGTTGGTAAAACTGGTCTCAGGTCATGATATTTTCCGGGCTGGTGAAAAAAAAATGATGGGCTCGAGGGTACAATTTGGTCGTGACCCAATGCCTTTTACGTGAGCTTTTAACGAAAAACCACCCGCCGCCCCTATACGTACAAGGGTTAAATGGGATATAGCATAGGCGGCGGAACGGGGAGGGCACCGGGGCACCGTGCACCCTTTGATTTTTGCATTTTAACATTAGCCCTATGGGCGTTGCATGGAAAGAATGGGACCAAAAGTCGGCAGTGCTCCCCCTCCCCCTTAATTGAAGGTGTTCCGCCGCTACTGGGATATAGGCATTAAATGTTTTGTGGAGGAAGTGTCATGTTTTAAATTTGATGCATTGGAAATGCACAAATACCCAAAGAGTTCCAGGACGGTATGGAATTTCAGTAAACTTGGTTGTGTCAGCAATGGGGTCTGGTAGGTGGGGGTAATGGCCCTGCCTGGCGCCCAAAAAGGGGGCACGACCCCGAATGACCTGCCGACCACTGCTCTAAAAGCTGCAATCTTGTCATTCCTATAGATTTGCCTGTCCCGTAGCTCAGTTGGTAGAGCATTGGACTCCCGGTAGTGAGAGCCCGGGTTCGAGACGCCCCGGCGCTCGATATTTGAGACTCCTGACGGGGATGGTCTGCGGTTGGTGGGAGCAGCCGCAGCCAGTTGAAGTCAGTTGAGTGGGGCAGGCCGTGTCCGGCTTTGAAGGGCACGTTAAATTTGGCATCTAAATTCTCCCGATACCCGGAATTGCGCGATCGGACGGTAGGGATCGGGGTCTACGCAACAAGCTCTGCTTAGCGTGGGCTCCGGCTCTGTCAATCCGTCCATTCAAACATTCGAGCTAAATCTATAAAAAAGATTATCTCCTATAAGTCTGAAATTTGTTGTAATGAATGGGATTATAAGTGCCAACAGTTAATGAATCTGGGAGTTACATCTGAAAAGTGAAGTCAGGTCAAATATGTGACCTCACCAATCAATCATGATAAGATATGGGAAAATGCACGAGATGCCCTCTGCTTTAAACGAATATGCTAAAAACGCTATAAGATACTTTTGTAGCCATGGCACCTCTGCTCATTTAAGAGACAAGGTGCAGTTAATGACCAGTGGTGACTCGAATGGTCAGTCATTACTATTAGTTAGGTCATCAAAGGTCTCTAACACATTTTCGACAGCAACTTTTGATGGAGACGCTGTAGAGCAATGACAGCACCTGGAGTGTGTTCAGTGTGTGTTCAGTGTTCAGTGCTGGAGTGTCAAGTGTGTTCAGCTCAGCAACACAGATCGATCGCACATTTTTGCAGCGGGTTCTTTTCCGGTCAGGACATGACCATTGATTAACCTTTACCTGATGTCAAGTTTTCTAGTTAAGTTCTTAAGTTCAAATTGTAAGCCATGCGACGTGTTTCGACGAAACAAACACGATGGTGCTACCTAACATGAATATCATACACATTCACTGAATCATATAGGTTGTTACAGAACAAATGTTTCGGCAAAATCCGTCCGTTTAACTGTTTGGCCTCTGTGGTACACAAGCCATAGACACGAAGTCATACCTATCTGAGGCGAAGTTGGCGAAAGAGCTTTTTATTACATGGCTCCTGTGTTAATTTGGCATGAGATATTTTTTACTATTGCCCGGCATCAGGTTACTGACCTTTCAGTGTCAGGTTACTGACCTTTCTGAAGGTGAGAAGCGGTTGCCATGTCAACGGTCAATAGTAAGTTGCTCGCGCAGTGGTGTTTGAACAAAAATTCAAATGTCGTAATTTTATCGTCGTTTTCTCAGACAGTTCAGTTTGATTTCGTGATTGGCTAGTCAAGTCATCTAGAACTGGGCCGTCATTTGAACATGTCCGTTCAAATGCCCCGATTTAATTTGTTGGAGCCGCATGAATTGGATGAGCTATTTTCATCGCGCTGGGCTCAGGGCACTAAAAGGGTGATTAAATCAGCAGAAGACGTCTTCATTGAGTTCTTACAAGTAAAAGGCATATCTGTTGAAAGCTGCATGCACAGCAACGATGTCCTGGACAACGCTGTGAAGGAGTTCTTCATTACTGTAAAACGCAAGGACGGCGAACGCTACAAATCGAAGAGTCTCCACACTCTCAAGTACGGCGTGAAACAGAAAACAGAAACAGAAAACAGAAAACAACTAAGTGTGTGCCGTAGACATATGACGTGGCTATGATTGTATATCCAATACATTCAATTGTACCATGATATTTGTGTTTGGATATTTTTTTATTACGGGATGAATGAGTAGGTACTAAGTAAAGATTCCGAGAGTTGGCCATGTAATAAAACGAATACTACATGGGGGAGCGGGCAATAGCAAAAATATTGCCCTCTGTAACGTCACTGTCGCCCTCGGGTGAAGACCTCCACAAGTGCTATTGCCCTCGGCTTCGCCTCGGGCAATAGCACTTGTTTCGGTCTTCACCCTCGGGCGACAGTGACGTCACATCGGGCAATATTTTTTGCTATTGCCCGCTCCCCCATGCAGTATTCGTATAAAAAAAGCTATCGAGTACGCTTTCTGTGTCACTATAGCTCTTATTCGTGTTTTACGGGTCGCTAAGGTAAAATGTTTACCGACGCAACGCTGAAGGTATACTTTCGGCCCCTGATCGAGGTAGAGCTTCGCGGAAAAACGAGGATGCTGCCCGTGATGAGAGAAAGCGGATGATGCCCAATTTCAAGGTCTTGGCCGGGTCATCTTAGGTCAACTCCCAAAAGTAGAAAAAAGCTGGCCTGCTAGAACTTTGTTTGTTTGTTTGTTTGTTTGTTTGTTTGTTTGTTTGTTTGTTTTGTTGGGCTAGGCCCTTTCGGTCTGACAAGACCATTGCAGAGCCGGGTGATAGAGAAGGATGATAGGAATTAGGGGGAGACATTGGTAGTGACATTGGTGACATTAGACATTGGTAAACTAGTGAGTCGCCGGGGCTGAGCCCGTCCAGAGGACAGGCCACCCAGCCCCAAGGCACTCATTGCACCCGGCTACGGGGTGCGCTCCCTCAGGAGCAGCGGTGCCGCTCCAAGGGAGCAGCCCGCATGAGATAAAGTTGCCTGTCCAGCCCGGAGGGGGGTTGCGGCGTGGAGGAGAAGGATTTCAGTATCCTGAGGATAGAAGCAGGGAACGGTGTGCTAGAACTTTGTGGGCCGTAGCTGTTATCGGGGTTCCGGGTACGAGTTCGATGTTAGTTTTGGACAAAGATGATGACTCCATGCATTTGGGGTAGATCGGGTCGGGTCAGGTCAGGTCGACCAGCAGGCTTCCTGCCGGCCATCTACATAGAGTGGGTGACAACCACCAACGATAGCTTCGTAACATGTTACTACATAACCACCATTTATCAAAACTACTTCTTTAAGTTCAAACGGGCGCTAAACTCGAAATCAGTTCCAAAAACTTCACTTGTAAGTGGAAGCAAATAAAACTCAAAAAAGTGAACCAAGGTCATCTATATTCGAATCATGGCCAATAAATTTTTAGAGTAGGTGTAAAATTGATTAACTCGAGGTCACAGGAAGTTTCGTTGCAATATAGGCTCATTTTTGCGCGTCTTATTGGGAAAGCCCGAGAGGGGTCCACAATCTGACCCCATTTCCCGGCTACCTCAGGCAGGTCCGAGGGTAATCAGGGCTGCTGAGGCTAGTTAGGTACCTCGTAGTTACTGATATGTCATCCGACGAATCGACTGCAACCATTATTTTGACAATCAGACGAACGCTTGGGTCAGTTTTGGCGCGCTCATTCGTTTGAGGGATAAAAAGGGACTAGAATAGTGGCTATAGTGGCATCAACCCCCAGGGGTGTCGATTTTTCAAAATGGTTGGGGGTGCTCAACCCCTGCACCGGGTGAAAGATTGCAGCTTTGCCATGGGCCATGGGGCACAACCGTGCAAGGTATGGTTGGGTATCCCCATAAGGTACTGATAATCACGGGATTTCCCCCCCCCCCCCCATCAGGTTCAGGGGCCCATCGGGTTATTCGGGCCTGAGGGGCCCTGCGGCGCCAATTGGCCGCTGAGGGTCCACGTTGGCTATATTTAGACTCAGAAGGGCCCCACAGGGCTCGTAAGAACACCTCATGGGCCCACAAGTACCAACATTAAGATCTCCATAAGGGCCCCAAGCCAGCCTCTGAGGGCCACTTGCCGGCCTCTGGGGGTCTTAACCGGCCTATAGGGGGCCAGCTCTAGGAGCTGCACACCCGCCTATAATGGCCCCACACCCATTTCTCTGAGGGCCCATATAACGGCGACTGTAAGGGCCCTCACCGGCGCCCCTGAGCGCCACACCGGCGTCCCTGAGGGCCCCACACCCCTAACTCTGAGGCCCTACACCAATGCTTTTAAAAACCCTACATGGGCGGTTCTGAGGGCCATTGTCAGTTACCAGCGACCCTGACGGCTCACACAGGTGACTCGGAGGGTCCCAGCGGCGTCTGAGCGCACCATGCCAGTCTCTGAGAACCCCACAAGGCTCCTGAAGGCACCGGTGACCTCTTGATATCTTTTTGTCGGCCTATGAAGGGTCCGTGCCGTAACAGCAGTTCTGAGGGCCCCACGCGCGCCTGTGATGGCCCTAAACCAGTGTCTCTGAGAGCCCCCACAACGGCGCCTGTGAGGGCCGTCACCGGCGACTGCGAAGCCCCCACACCGGCGCCTCCAGTCCGAGGGCCCCACATTGCTATATCTGAGGGCCCCACACTAGTGCCTCTTAAGGCCCTATATCGGCGGCTCTGAGGGCCCAGCATCGTAGCTTCTGAAGGCCCCACTAGTGCGCATGTGACGGCCACCCTGCCACCGGTGACATTTGAAGGCCCCACACCGGCGACTCTGAGCCCCCCATCGGCGGCTGAGTCCGTTCCGGTCTCTAAAAACGACCCCACAGGGTTTCTGAAGGTACCACCGGCCTCTGATGGCCCTTTGCCGGCCTCTGAGGGCCCGTCGCCGGTCTCTGGAGCCCCCTGCCGGCTTGTAAAGGGTACGCACCAGCAGCTCTAAGAGTCCGACACCCGTGTACGACGGACCCACACAAGTGTCTTTACAATTTAACGTCTTTTTTCGCCCTTCTTCTTAAAACTAACTTTTCTTTTCTTTACATCTTTATTTCATGCCTTGTAAATTGCGTAATTGTTTTATTTTTTGTAGTGAAAGACTGCAGAACAATTATTTTCCTCAAGCAGAGTTAGTGGGAGTTATTGAGGGACAAAATCATTGGGGGTGCCCGGAAAACCATTGGGGGTGCTCATTTGAGCATTGGGGGTGCTGCAGCACCCCCAAAGGTATACAAATCGACACCCATGTCAACCCCCCTCGCCCGGCGAGGGGGGTTGATGCAACCCCCCCTAAGGTTTTTCGCAAATAACGTAAAAACGGCGGCGGGTAGCGCCGCCAAATTTGGCATACCTTCTGGGGCAACCTTTTCGCACCTATCCTGAAAATTTGAAGTCCCAGTCTTTTCAGGTCAGGTCACCAGGTCACAAAAGCCTGTACAAGGTCAGGGGAAAATTGGACTAGCTTAGCGGCAACTGAATTCCAGAGTTCACTTAAATGGGTAACAAAGTATATCATTCGATGCGCACGGACGTCCTGAGTTCACTGGTGCTTTTATTTTTGCACTATCTTTACTAGGTAAAAAGTTATAACCGAAAAACGTTTGACATGTTTAAGCAAAATTTTTGCACTCATACCCCCCAAAACCCCCCTAAATATTGACCTAGAGTCACCAAACTTTTACAGGGGCGAGATCTCCTATGGACCCACCTACCCTGTACATTTAGTGTTTCTAGTGCCATAGAAGCCAATCGCGAGGGGGGGTCGTACCAACCCCCCCTCGCCGTCCGTGTTATGGAAAAGGCCCTCGCCTGGGGAGGGTTAAAATATTGTTATGCTGATGTTCCACGCCCACCGCTTATTGACCTATAAGCAATAGGGCTACGGAGCTGTTGAAGCGATTCTGAATCTGACGTTGTATTTATCGAGGTTGCTTACGCCAACTTCACTGACATGATAGCTTAAAAAAGAAAACTCAGCATCGCCAAAAGTGGGGGGTCGACACCCCGGTTCTCGCGAGTGGGGGGGGGGGGTCACGACCCCCGCGACCCCCCCCCCCCGTCGGCGACGCCCCTGGAAGGAGGGGTCAAAAGAACCAACCAGCGATTCGTCCCCTGATTGAGCTACAGGGAAAGCGGGCGTGGCGTGTGGAAGCCGATGGTATCCATTTTCATTGTCCTTGGAAGGACTTAAACAGCCTTGACTTTTCACGTGGCACGCATCACGACGGTCATTTTAGATGCATCAAGAGAAGTGTAAGGTGTGGTACTTGTAACATATTTTTACGCTTACTCTGTCACACAAAATTCCAGTTCAACCCTGGAGAAAGAAAAACTGTTTCAGTAGCGCAAATATTACTTCCTTTCACCATGCAAGCCTTATTTTTGGACAAGCTTTGTTTTATATTATGACTTCATCCATCATTGGGTGTGTGCCTATGGATGATTGATTGAATGAACTAAACTAAACTGAGCTGAGCATACCTGGAAAAGTATAGCCTCAATTCTCCACCAAGTCACGGTGTGTTACCCCCGACCGTGCGGTAATTAGAACAGTCTACAATCTACATATCTTTGCACGCAATAAAACGATAACCTCGCTATCACTGATGTTGTTTGGTGCCTAAACAAATAGCCACAACAGCTCTAAACATACCTATATTAAAAAATCAAAACAACAAAAATAACCATTGCCGAGTATCAATACATATCTGCTCGTTGCACACCGGTCAGTTGATAGCCAAATTCTAGCATAAATTACACGGGATAGTTTCGTTCTTGTCGATGAGACCAAGCCCAGTTACGGTATGTGCGATTTTGTTACAAACGGTCGGAGGTTGTAACTATTATGAGGTCGCTCGGTGACCTGATATGACCCTATTTTTTTACCAAAAGTTGCGCGAAGGATGTCCCAGAGGCCATTTAAAATTTAAGCACGATCCGACTAATAGTTCGGTTTGCATCGCAAAAAAAGCTCGGGCGCCCTGCCAGGGCGAGGGTTAATTATAATCTTCGCCATAGCTCATCAAAAATTATGACAAAATGCAAAAACGATATCAATGTTAATGCACAAGTCAGTTTGGAGGCCGCATGCAAAATTTTAATAAAATCCGTTCATACATTTTCCAGTCATGGACTGAAAACAAACAGGTAAATCTTTCTGCCTCACCCTGTAGGTACATAGGTCATAGTCTGACCTGGAAGCCGAAGGTCAGGTCAATGACCAAATATCGGGAAAATCGAGATCTTGTAGAACTTCTAAAAGTGATGCTTTATGTTTCTGGAGTCCTGATTTCGAACTTCAGAATTATTACGATCAAAGATGATGTGTTCATCCATTTGAATAGATCAAACGAGGTCAGGTCAGGTCAACCGGCGTCCCGACGGCTATCCATTAGGTATAAACTATAAACCATCGCTGTCAGTTTTGTAACATATTGCCAGAACTAGTTCCGGAATGTTTATATCTGTGCTTAATTTGTAATCAGCTCATAAAAACTACGCTGAGACGTTTTGAAACGCCAAACGAGGTCATCTAAGGAAAATAACTTTGACCTGAGTCCCAGGGCTGCGGAGTCGGAGTCGGAGTCGGTCGGAGTCGGAAGTTTTGCCCTGAGTCGGAGTTGGAGTCGCTAAAATCTTACCGACTCCGACTCCGAAGTTAACACTGCATTGCTCAAAGTCATGCCCAACACCTGGTTGCTTCATGATATTTTGCTTGTTGACCTTTCAAAATCTGATTTTGTTGAAGCTAAGGACATACCCCCGTTTTGGACCAGCGTTTTCATTGAAAAAAAAAACTGAAGAAGGCTGCTGCGTCAAAACCTGTTTTTATTTATGCATGCTATTTAAAAAGTAGGCACTTATTTGCAACATTGGCCTTGGAACGCGCAAAAGTTCGCTTCAGGCAAGATAAAAAGATATCCGACAATAAATTTTATTTCATTATATGGACTTGCTGGGCAATGTCCGGAGTCGGAGTTGGAGGCGATTTTTGAAGCCGGATAATTTTTGCCGTAGTCGGAGTCTGAGCCTGAGTCGGAGTCACCTTAAAATCCATCGTCTCCGCAGCTTCATGTGACCTTGACACCCACCCTATCAACAAGTAAACACAGGTAGTTAGTTTATCCCAAAGAAGTGTGTAGATGACAAGATAATACCCATTTTTAGAACGGTTATCTGGAACACATTTTGTGACATTCGGTGCGATCTGGTTAAAATAGGTTTATAGCTGATTTTTAGTAGCTTTCATCTTGGGCTGCACCAGTTGCTCAATTCATGGATGACTGAGTGTCGCCACAGGAGGTCCCCCGGTGGGCCGGGGCAGCGCAAGGGACGGGCCCCGCCACTGAGCCGACCATCGGATGTGCCCATTGTAAGAGCGTACCGGGCAGCGGAGCAAATCTCGGACCCACCTCAAGGGTATCCTCATCAATCAGCTTCCCATCCCTGCTGTCTCATGACAGGGGGAGTATGTGAACGGTAGTGGCAGCGGTGACCGTTAGGCGAGCCGGGCCTGCGCTGTGAATAGGAGGGGTGCGCGCCACCTCCCAGACGGTCTGGCGCTCCTGCACCCCGCCCTCCCGGCTGCGGCCGGGCTCCCGGTGCTGGACCGCAAAGTGCTGGACGTACCTATACATGTGTCACTGTTGACATAATCAAGTCGCTTTACATGACCTTGTTTATATAACCCTCGCCCGCACATGCCATTTTCCCATCCTAGAACGCACATGGGGGGGGTGGTTGCCACCCCCCCGCGCCATTTCGTTCCTGTTGGAGATAGAGCTTAGCAGTAAAGACCAAAAAGATTCTTTGGGAAGAGACGAATCCAATGATACCCAGTTTTACCTTCTCAGGTCAGTCATTGACCTTCCAGGTCAGGTCAAACTAAAAAATGTTGCTGTTTTGGGTCACCGTTGGATATCAAGTGCGCTGCTTATCAAATACCGATGACGATGCTGTTTTCTGGTGCCAAGCCAGCTAGAACCTCTTTGTCACACTATCCGACCAGAATTTTGCTGCTGAGGACATTTCAGGTCAAGTTAGGTCAAGGTCAATTATATGTGTTTGTATGTCTGTGTGTATCTGTGTGTATACTGATGTGTGCACCGATTGTTTTTGGGTCCATATCACATGAAATCATGATCTGAGAAGCTTTTACCAAAAATGCAGTCAAAAAACTTCACAAAAAATAAATTCAGCTTGCCTAAAACGCAATTATCTTAGATGACCTAGGTTGACCTTGACCCTGACCTTGACCCCTGTACATCGTCGAACAACATGTTACATGATAGGTGGGAGGTAAGACTGGCAAAAAAGGCCGAAATCAGGGTGTCAAAAGCTCACAAGGCCCATGGCAAACGCAAGATGTTGAGAATTGGCCATTTGGGTCATGACATGACCTGAAAAACAAGGTCATATCTCCGAAACCAAAAATCACAGAAACTTGAAATTTTCAGTGGACATCAAGAAAGGATAGACGAGCAGCTGTACGAAAAATCAGCCTTCTAGCTCTAAAAATGTTGAGTGCAGAGCAGAAAGACTGCCTGGGGGGGTGGCAACCACCCCCCCCCCCCCATGTGCGGGCGAGGGTTATAGCGTGTACCTATAGTTTGTGCCCACAAATCCTGAAACCTGATGAACTTTTTTAACACTAAATAAGTAAAAAGTAGGCCATCCAACCCATGCATTTGCATTAGTTTACAACCCCCTCACATTGCCCCACCAGACAGCAATAAGCATGTAAAGAATGAAACCGTAGCAGTTTTGGACCCGCTGCACCTTTTTTTTTAAGTCGGTCATTCGTAAACGATTTCAGCCTCTCATGGATGCTTTACTGTTCGTCGGAGTTCAAATTTAACGACTTATTTCCGTTTATCTAAGAATCGTACTCCCGTTATGGCTATAAGGGAGCCATCACTTATTTGTATGCGCTTCTGCTCCTCTGTTCGTGCAAGGTAAAGTTAAAACGTTGAAATCAAATATTTTTTTAGAATAATCTTGTATCTTGTATCTTGTATTTTCATAAATCACCAACAGGCTTACGCCCAATGACAGGTGAACTCACACGCACACGCATACATCAACATGCATAAATACCCCCCCCCCCCCCCCACACACACACAAACCACTTCTTTGCATCCATCCGACAGAGGCCGACTGTCACATAAACGCACGCCAGTGTTGACGCATACGCCGATGCCTCTCGCTTGAGCCGCCCGATCGAGTCAATCGGACATCAATCGAGTCAATGGAGCCAAATGGACAATGGATGCCCTCGAATGACCTGAACATTGACCTTATCTTAGCATTTTATTACGAACGCATATATTTTATTGCGAACCACATCGGTTCCTACAGGGTGTCCCAGAATTACCCGAACATTTATTTTCTGGCTAAAAGTACGACTGCGCTGCTTCTAATGATATACAAGCATCATACTTTTATAAGATATCCCTTAGCTATCGAGCTTGGGGACTGTGTGCTTTTGGTGGCCGGTAACGACTCGAATCAATTAGGGGAAGCCGGGGGAAGCCCGGCATAGTAAGCTCTTTTTCATTTTTATTACATACCATAGGGGAAAGTGGGGTAAGACGGTCAGGGTAGGTAAGACGGGCACCCCTTCTGCAGACCAAACCAATAGCGCTACGAGCAAGAAAAGTTAGGACCAGAATTGCCTTTCCCACTACACACCACCATTCAAGTCTGGTGAATTTGTGTTCAGTCGATAATCTTTTATTTTGATTTCTTTAAAACACTCATTTCATTGAAAACATCCATAATGTATTGTGCAAGCTTTTGTGTACAGCACTATAGAGTTAAAAACTCGCAATCACTTGTGGTACACTCATATGCCAACAGTGTTCATTTACCGCGGATTTGCTTTGTCTGCATCAAATTGTCCACAGCGAAAAATCGTGCTGAACTCCTGACATTGAGTTTGGGGTAAGACGGGCAACTATGAATCCAATGGGTCTGTAATGGTGAAAATATTTTTGTTGCTGTAGGAAAAAAGAAGCATTTCTAATAAGAATATGTTCGATTCCGATACTCACAGACATGTTAGCAATATTCCTTCGGCACAGTTTATTCTCGAATAATGAATGTGAAAAACGGTTCTACATGGCTTCTGAACTAGGGCCTATATAGGAGCATACGCCTTCTGCACGAATCTCGTATACTGCCATTTCCGAAGCACTTGAGACCAACGAGCGACTGTATAAATGCGGCTAATCTCGGGCATTTGTTGCGAGCTGTGCTGGACGGTGAAAGAAGCTGGCCGTCTTGCCCTACCCATGTGACCGTCTTACCCCATGGGGTGGGGTAAGACGGGTTTTTGCAAGGTTTTGCAAAAATAGCTGCAGTTTATTTGTTGAATCAGGTCTAAGTCTCATCTTCTGGCAAAAGAAAGTAAAATGTCTAAAAAAGGTTTTCACTCAGTTTCCCGTTTCTATGATGTTTCTAACCGGCCGAAAAATGGCTCCAAAGTTAAGGTGCCCGTCTTACCCCACTTTCCCCTACGTGCTGTATAAAATGTTGATATCCTGTTAGCTAGCTAAGTTCATTGGCCGTGTTTTCCCAAAAATTCGGTTTCGTGGAATAAGTATAAGGTTTTCTTTGGAGCGCTCTTGCGAGGAACATTATGAATATTAGAGAGAGAAAATATATGAAAAATTGACCTCTCCTCGACATTTAAAATTATTTGAATAGCCAAATATTACTGCATTGATATTTCGACCAACAGGTCTTCTTCAGAATAAGACAGTGTACACAAGTGTACGAGAATACAATAATTGATGCAGCAAACCAACAGCAAACTTATTCCCGCGGTTTTCAAATTCAAAAATTAGCGCGGTTTATCTCGCGCTCATAAAACAGTGGTACAACCTTTTTAACAACTTCTTGTACCACTGGTTGTACCACTGTTTTATGAGCGCGAGATAAACCGCGCTATTTTTTGAATTTGAAAACCGCGGGAATAAGTCTGCTGCATCAATTATTGTATTCTCGTACACTTGTGTACACTGTCTTATTCTGAAGAAGACCTGTTGGTCGAAATATCAATACAGTAATATTTGGCTATTCAAATAATTTTAAATGTCGAGGAGAGGTCAATTTTTCATATATTTTCTCTCTCTAATAAGTATAAGGTTGAGAAAATCGAGTTTTAAAAAAGTGTTGATTTTTCTGGGGTAAGCCCGGCATAGGGGTAACGCCGGCCACCTCCCCAGCGCTTTACAACGAGTTGATGAAACCATTATGTGTCTTCCAAATATTAACGGAAAGTGAAATACTAAGGTACTGATTAGCTCTGGACATCTTAGAGTTTATGTCACTACTGGTATTTTAGCTAGCGTCTACCACATATACAGTACAGGTCGATGAAAATCGTGATGCAAAATTGACAAAAAATGTGTATTTCAAAATTCCTTAAAATTTCTTTTTCTTTTTGCCTTAATGCATCATATTGCATATCATTCGACTCGGCTGATGAAGAAGAACACAACGACACCATTTTTGAAGCTCTAGCTTCATTGTCTGTCGCGTTATCTGCAAAAACGTAGTTTGACCCTAGTTGACCTTAAGTGACATGACTGGCTTTGTCTATGATAACATGTTTATTTTCGAAATTTATCTTTGATCTAGGTGTAAACCAAACCTGCTCAGTACCTACCTATTATCTCATGGAAAACAGTGGTTTAGTGGCATTGCTCTCGGTTGGGGTAAGCTTGGCCACTCGCCCGGGGTTACCCCAATGTGCTAATTTTTATTTTAGAACTGCGATGTTCGAAAAAATGTCATACTTAAAGGGACCCTCCCACCTTCAAAAAAGTTAATGAATTGGCATGAAAGTGATGTCGCTCGGTTCAGAAAGAGCAAAAATGAATATCTACCAAATTTCATCGAAAAATATTCACCGGTTTTCAAGATATTAGACTTTTACTTTTGTTTACTTTTTGGGATTTCCGCTGTTCCTAGCGACTTAATTTGAAAGTGCGGCATTTGTTGCGCGCAAAGCAGCATATACCACCGCGTGCTACAAAACGTTTTAGTCAAACATTTAACGGACGTTCGAAAGCCTGATGACGTCATCAGATTCCCGTAATGGTTAAGAGATAGGGACCACGCTGGTCCCACCCTGCAAGTAAAGGGAAGAAATTTCTTGAACACCATAAAGCTGCGGGGGTTGCGACCAGGATAAATGGTGGTTTCTGAGCCTGGCCGCAAACTTGGCTATCTCAACTCAAAACTAATGTTAAAGTGGGAGGGTCCCTTTAAGCCAGCCTGCCTCGTCACCCCTCACTACAAACACTTAAACGGTCCTTACATAACATTCGTATAAATATTAGTACTGTATGGTATAACATTAACAGTGCAACATATCTCACTTTTTAGCTAAAAACCCTTAAAATATCATTTCTGCTCTATAACTTTAACAATATGCAATTTTTGTTAGCCTTAACTTTTTTACTGGCGTTACCTTAGCTGCCACGCTGAAAGGACAAACAGTTGAGCATTTTATTGTGAATAATTTAGCCGGAAACGGGGTGGCCGGGCTTCCCCCGCGCCCGGGCTTCCCCCGGCTTCCCCTATTATCCAGAGTCAAGTAAGAGTAGTCCTTTTCCGTTTTCAGCTTAAGCCACTAACAGGCAACCATGGTGAATCAACTCCCGTTCTCAACTTTGTAAACGGACTTTCGGCATGGTTTTTGCTGGAGAGCTTCAGCAGCTCATCTGCATGCAGTTAGGATTGAGCAAAGCGCAATTATATCAGCTAACGAAGCGAGAGAGAGCAAGAGATAAACCTGATTGACAAGCTTGGGCTCGGCCAAAAAGGGCCATGCACCAGTTGTCAAACAGGTGGTTGCTTGTCATAGACAACAAACGTCACCGATCTAGCTAAAAACTAGTTAAGCAATAGATCAAGTTTATCCACAAAACATCAGTCTACCTTGCACCACCATCTTCGACAAAATTTTGGAAGTTGGGGTCCTTCGCCAGAAAAATATGCGAAAACTACGGGAAAAGGCAAAAGCAGCGCAAATCACTACAATTCATCCCAAAAACATATCATATATGTATAACAAAACAGTATATTGAAGCACACTTTGTGGTCTAACGAAGGTATTATGTCATTCGAACCGCCCGAAAAAGGCGTGTGTGAACGTCAGATGACTACAACGCCCCAACAGCAGAGACGGCCAGGCACCCGTCGAAAATCATATTGTGAGACATTTTGAGCCACCGTGCACTCATTGGGCTTGATATGATGGCCCAAAGACAACCGTTAGCACAGAGTACTACTGCGGTAATACTCTACCAGTACAAAAACTGGATGCCGTGAACCAAGTGGCCATGAACGGGTTTGTTTTGGAAACCAAATCTGTTGGAAGCCAAAGGTCGCGCCATGTTCAGACATGGAGCTTCTCCACTCCAGATGTAAAAAACGCAGCAAAAGTGGTGTAGGCAGAAATTTTTGTTTTGGGGGATAATATAATACCTTATGGCCTGGGAACACTTTGATGTCAAGTTTATCTTTATATGATCGTAATATCCTCCGGCAAGAGGTCAAAGAAAACAGGCCTAGGGTAGCCTGGGGCAAGAGGCCCCAGATAATTTATTTTGCTACATAACTTTTGTCCCACATCACCTGGAAGGCCAAATGTGTGCTCAATGCGTTCTTTTGACATTTTACTTTAAATTCCACCCCTCAAATTCATTCACTTATGATCGGACTCCTAGCTAGGAAGTGATTTGTGAAGCAACTGCAAATGGGGCATTTTGCCCCAACCCCAGGGCAAAACGCCCCACGGCCTGGGGCAAGAAGCCCCATACTCTAGATTAAAGATTTAACACACTAGTTGACTTAAATCTTATATGAGAGGTCTGTTAGACCTTGGGAAGCACAGCACTGAAGTTAGCTCCTTCCATCCTATCAGGTGTTAAGCTATGACACTATTGTATGAGCAGGTTTTTCACCTGCCTCATAAGGCCAAATAATAAATTATTGCTATGGAAATGTTAACAAAATACTTCCTTTGCCATCCAGTTGCTGAGAAAAGTACATATAAATGCAAAGAAACTTACTGTTAGCCAGCTACCAAACATTAGGAAGTGGGTAGTCCGAACAACACATGAGGTAAAACGCCCCATGGGGCGTTTTGCCCCGCGACCTACTGGGGCGTTTTACCCCATAACGTAGTTCGGTCAGAGAACAACGCCTTGCACTCCAGCAAGGCATAATTTAACACGAACCAACCCGGCATTATAAGCGTTGGATAAAGTTGTTCAAAATACATAAAAGTCGTTAACCTGATGTGGACCATAAAAGAACGCCATGATGCATAAGCTGACAACAAAACATAAAAATCACTCCAAAAACACATTTTTGGCTATATATACCTAAAGAGTCATCACAATTTCTTTCCAGTCTGCTAATGTAATGATCATATAGTGCATGTTTTATAGAAGAGATGATGTTTCTCCAGAACCTTGCCAGTTCCGAGAAACATCGGTGAGGCGTTTTACCTCGGCGGGGCGACTTGCCCCCATCTACCCTACACCCAGTTCCGGGAGACCCGTAAAACAACTGAGACCAGCAATGGCTGGCATTTTCCATCATTGTCGGCTGATCTTGTAACAAGCGTATCTATTGCATGTGCTATTTGACAGCCACCCTAGTTGACTATATAGGACGGTAAAAAGAAAAAAGCGCAATCATGTTTGCCTTATTTTATACGCTAATTAACAATGTTCGGGTAATTCTGGGACACCCTGTATATATGGCCTTGATCGGTTCTAATGGGCCCCGCTGGCTTATGAGCGTCAGGTGCCGAGCTCTGATGGCCAATGCCAGCTTCTGGACCCACGTTGACCTCTGGTAGCCCACACTAGTCTTTCCTGTCCCCAGAGACAGACCACCAAGCTGAACTTACGATCACCCAGAATGGGAGCCTGCTTCATTACGATTAGGAGCTACTCTTGCCGCACACCGGTGACCGTTCAGCTAGAAGTTCGACGTCGCGTAGTGAGGCCGACGATGGGTAGAAGCAATAGATTGACGCCCCGAGGACAGAAACAACAGGAGAATACGTGAAAGATAATATGCGGGACACGGAGTCAGGTCGCCTGAAAACCCGAAATGTAACGTATTGCTGAGCAGTGAGCCAAGAAAAAAAACAATGCTATTAGGTAAACAAGATACCTAAACACGTGAAAACAGTGAGAGGTACTAATCGGGTATATCAATATGCTCACATTGCATCCATGTTTCGTTTACGCATTTGTTTTTATGCGCATCGACGCCTTGGAGTAAAAATTCGTTTGCCTTTTCACTTTTGCCGCCCCCCCCCCCAGTAGTGACACTTTTTCCCTGACTGGGGGGGGGGGCAGGCCGGTGACTGCGGGGGTTTGCCCCCCCCCCACCCCCAGTTAACATGTTAGACGAGGCCCTGCTACGATGTAGGGGTTGACGGTAGGTAGCCGTACCAAGGTGAAACCAATTAAGGTATTGACATGAATAGAATCAGTCTCTATTAATTTATGTTTAAATCAAAGCGTCAACGTGTAGTCATCATCATTGCCTCAATGCTTTAATGTATCACCGACCGACCGATCTCCCTGATGCCATTTTCCCCTCCAAAACTGAGCCCATACTGGCGGTTCGAGTTAAGCTGAAAAGTAGAGACTTCTCTTAGATCATAATAATAATATAAGAATAACCAGTAACCTCATAATATAAATCAGAAATAGGAGCCAAAAAGTTATATCTAAAGTTATCGAATATTTCGCTCCTGAAGCTTCGTCAGCGATAATTACAGAGAAACATATGAGCTTTTTAAGAAGCTTCTCTTAGATCCCTAGATCTTCTGGTGAACCAGTCTTCGTAAAAAAAAAACTAGTTTTGGGGTACCTCGTGCAACTTTAGTTAGCACCTGGGCGCCTATAACCCCACAATACCGTGGCCTTGGCCTTTTGAACAGGAACCAAGAGGGGCGAAAAGGAGGCACTGTCTTTCGCGCTTATGAGACCGTTTTGGGATTTAGGCGAGTGTTTCATCTCGATCATGAATTAGTCCACATGACCTTACTGGTGTCCTCAGCGCTCCGTTTTTTGAGCCTCAAGCATAGAGTAGGTAAGTCATAAGCATATATTCCGTTTTTTATATCATATGTATTCCGTTTTTTTCGAAAAGTCAAAAAGTTTTTGAAAAAGATAAAAATACAAATTTTGAATTTAAATATTAACATTTTTCAAAATTTTCAAAATTTTGAAAATTCGAGATGGCAGTTTGATAGCGCAGTCCATTCGGAGTCCTCTCATGCAAAGAAATTGGATCTAGCTCAAAAACTGAGCTCTTGGGACCGATTCCCGTGGTTCAATGTTTTGCGTCGAAATCGGCTGAACATGACGTCACTCTGACGTCATTTCCGGCCGACCTATGATGGATACGAAGTTCAAATTTTGACACAAGATGTCAAATTGATGCAGCCGAATTGGTACTGAAAGTGTGGCGGCGATACATCAAGCGGTTTAGAAGTTATTGCAGTAGAAAAACGGCAGGGGGCTATGAATATTGAATAGCCCCCCCCCCCCCCCACCCCAGTGGGGCGCGGGTTAATTTGCGAGTTACGCTGAACGTGTTGTAAAACAAGAGTACGCCTAAAAGTAAAATTTAGGTGAGAACGATCTTATGGGACACACTGTACATGCCAACTTTCAGCGCAATCGGCCCGATATTGCAATTGTTACAAAACTGACACCTCTTCGTTTTGCAATTTGCACGTGCATAAGGGGTCACCCACATTCATCAGGAATAATCCAATACTTGATAGAAGGAATGAAGCTTCTTTACTAATTACCGCATGTAAATCGGTCAAGTGGTTGCTGAGATATAAGCCTCGCAAAAGCGTGACCACCGATCTTTCCAAGTTTAAAAATCAAGCGTTGGCATTGTGAGAAGCGTTAGGGTGGCCGCTTTGCCCCACTCTCCCCTACAACAAATCTTTTAAACGTCGAGCCGATAGGCGAGACGTTTAAAAGATTTTTCTACCTACGAGCGGTTTAATAATTTTATCCCGTGCCGCCGACATATTTCATGTAATTACGGAGCGAGCGAAGCGAGCGGAGTCTTACGTAGAATAACGGAAATTTCTGAATATGAGCGGCCGGCCGGCCGGCCGGCCGTGCGGACGCTTTTGCGAGGCTTATATCTCAGCAACCACTTGACCGATTTACATGCGGTAATTTTTGTAGGGTAGCTTCATTCCTTCTACCAAGTATTGGACTATTCCCGATGCATGTGGGTGACCCCTTATGCGCGTGCCACGTGCAAAACGAAGAGGTGTCAGTTTTGTAATTGTTGCAATATCTCGGTAACTACTTGGCCGATTGCGCTGAAAGTTGGCATGTAGGTAGGCACCCACTAGGCACTGCATATTCATGTGCCAGAGTTGGGGTGCTGCTGCACGTGCGCACGTGCAGGGGTCGTTTCCAGATCTCGAGAACGGCTGGACCGATGGCGCTCAACTTTGGTACACAGTTAGGGACCAGTTAGTAGGGTGCCGTGCATAAGTCAGTTGGGACCCATTTTGCACGTGCGCACGTGCAGGGTGCCGCTCCCAGATCTCGAGAACGGCTGGGCCGATTGTGCTCAAATTTGGCACATCGCTAGAAACCGGTCAGTAGGGTGCCGTGCACAAGTCAGTTGGAGGTACCCCCTCGAAATTTCGCACGTGCAAGACTCACCCCCCTCGCTCGCTCCGTTAGTCGCCCCAAAAGGCGCTATACTGGTGTCTACTAGACGTTTAACAGTTTGTTAATCGTCACAGTAGACGTTTAACAACTGTTACACGTCTAGAACCTGTTAAACAAATCATTTACTCAACATCTGATAATTTTCTCTCTTAGCACGTGAAGCAATTGAAAATACTGACTACGACGCGGGATAAATGACGCGGGATATAAGATATACCGCTACAAACAAGCATTGTAAAATTCACAAAACGCACCGGCATGGTTTCTAATAAGGCTGAAACAGACTCTTTCCGCAGTCAGGAAATCGCATGCGAGAGCCTATTCAAATTGATTAAATCACGCTCGCATCAATCGTACGCACCTCCCGCATGCGTTTGATGCGGGAAGGATTGTAATGTATTTGAATAGGCTCTCGCATGCGATTTCCTGACTGCGGAAAATCTGTTTCAGCCTTGACCATTTTATTTGCTTGCCACAATCCAGAAATGGCTATATTGTGATGCATTGTTGCTGATTGGGGTAAATAGATGACGAAGACATTGAAAACAGTATTTTTTTTGCAATGGGTGAATTTATTGAGCTAGGTAGCTTTGCTTGCAAATGCTGAAGTATTGTTTTTTTAACGGTTCTCCATCCAATCATATACTCCCAAAGCACGTTACTGACGTTAATACGTTTCTGCTTACCTAAATAATAGAGTAGTACCGCCGAAACTGGAATATTAAATGCATTATCTATACAAACGGAACTCATACTCATAACCTGAGGCCTCTTGCACCAAACTACCTAGCTAGGTAGAATCGGCAAAATACCTACCTAGTAAAACTACCTACGACGGTAACTTCTCTTGCACCATCCTACCTAGCTACCTAGGTAAACTTGACAGCTCGCGTTTTTAGGATTTGTTTTGATTGGCTGTTCGGCGACGAATTATTCGTGGGCGCAAACAAATAGTAAGCAAAGAAAACTAATAAATGGATATTGTTTCTATAAATATATATTTTGGTATTATGAAATCATTTTTCATTTATGTAAATACCGATGAAAGCTGCCTAGATATCAAATTATTTGAACAAATAGGCTTTGTTTCCATGGCAACGAGTGAGTCTTTAATGAGGCTGTTTTGTTACGGAGGTTTATCGCCTTGATACGGAGAAGCACCTCAGTGTACCCATGGAGTATGTGGTCAATTATATTATTATTCACTCATAAAGGATTGATTTATCATTGTCTTAAACATTTTATAATGCCTAATTTACATCAAAGTACCCGTGGATTATCATGTATTGTGCCTATTATTACTAATTGAATCATTTTACCTAAGGTTTTGCTAGTTATTTTGGAAGCCCGAGTTTACCGTCAAATCGTCAAAAATTCCTCCGCGAGTACTTCTTTCCGGCTTTCGGTGCAAGAGGAAAACAGCCGGTCGGACTTTAACAACTGGTAAGTTCCGATGCCGTTCGTTGGAATTTCTAGGTAAATTTTCACGGTAGCGTTTTTTGGTAGGTAGTTTGGTGCAAGAGAATTTAGGTATAATCGGAATTTACCTAGGTAGGTAGTTTGGTGCAAGAGGCCTCTGGGCCTCGTTTCATAAAAGGAATTACTTACGGCGTTCCGTCAATTATGCCAGATTTGGCGTATTTGATGCCAATTCGGTTTCATAAAGCCGGAGACCGGAGTAATTCACGCCATCGAAAGTACGGAGCTTCATTTACGGCAAATGCTCGATTCCGGACCAATTGATACCATTTGGGTTTCATAAAACGACGTAATTAACGCCAAATATTTTATCAAGCTCTTGATATCAGTGGTGTAAACTACGCACAAAAATGTTGCGTGATTTTGAATTAATGTGAAGATTCGAAGCTAATTTTTAATATATTTTATAATGTTGAGCCCGGTGAGGAAGAAAGAACAGCCAAAATGAGAAAAAGAAACTGCAAATCTTCTGTACCAGTCGCTTTTTGTGGCCACTATCGGAATTTTGTTTATTCGCCGCGCCGCACCACTTTCATAGTTAGGCACTTCTGCTTAGCTGGCTTTTTGCTGTTTTTAATATATTGTTACGAGCGAGCGAGCGCAGCGAGCGAAGCGAAGTCTTTTCAATATAACGGGAAAATCTCAGTATGAGCGGCCCGGCCCGGCCCGGCCTGTAACGCTTTTGAGAGGCTTATATCTCAGCAACCGCTGGACCGATTGGCCTGCGGTCTTTTTTGCTGGGTAGCCCCATCCCTTCTACCCCGTAATTGACTACTTTTGATACATCTCAGTGACCGTCGTGGCACGTGCCACGTGAAAAGTCAAGGGTGTTCAAGCAGTTTTGCAAAAGTAATGATTTTGAGAGGCCCATATCTCAGCAGCGGCTAGAGCGATTGTCTTGCGGTCATTTTTATAGGGTAGCTGCATCCTTTCTACCAAAGGTCGGATACTCTTCATCTATGTGAGTGACCCCCACTGCACGTGCAAAATACAACAATAAGAGGTGCCAAATTTGTTCCCATTTCAGTAACTCGGTAATTACTGGGGCGACTTCGCTGAAACTTGGCATACAGGTAGGCACCCACCAGGCAATGCATTCCCATGTGTTGCGGTTAGGGTGCTACTGCACGTGCGCACGTGCAGGGGGCGTTTCCAGATCTCGAGAACGGCTGGGCCGATTGCGCTCAAATTTGGTACACGGTTGGGGACCGGTTAGTAGGGTGCCGTGCAAAAGTCATTTTGGACCCCGTTTGCACGTGCGCACGTGCAGAATGCCGCTTCCAGATCTCAGGAACGGCTGGGCCGATTACGTTCAAATTTGGCACACCGCTAGCGACCGGTTAGAAGGGTGCTTTGCACAAGCCCGTTGGAAGTACCCTCTCGCCCTTCCGCACGTGCAGGGCTCACTATCTCGTTTTAATAAAGGATGGTCATCAATATCAATTTTGTTTTTTCATACATAATTTTTAAGATTTAAATTCAACATAATTGTTTTATAAATTCTCGTAAAAAAATAAGTGTTGACATGAAATTGTAATTTGTAGGACGCTTGATAAATTACGGTAACTACGCAAATGTGCTTAGTTACGGAGGTGTAAACAATTCCAGTTGTGGCTTTGTGAAACGGATTTATTTGCGCTCCGTAGTTTGAAAGGGTGTGAATTACGGAAAGGTGTAAGTTACGGCAGAGTTTTATGAAACGAGGCCCAGGTGACAACCAAAGTTGGGACGTTTTACCATACCTGTAATTTCACGATCACGAATATCGTGTTAGTTTTGATCAGAGATGATGTCTTTAAGCATTTAGACCAGTTCGGGTCAGGTCAGGTCAGGTCAACCGGTAGGGGTTGTGACGGGTATTCGTAATACGTGTCAACCGCCTCTGACAGCTTCGTAACATGTTACGAAGGCACCATGGGTGGAGAACCTGCCCCGGCCACCCCGGCCGTGGCCGGGGTAACTTTCAGCCGACCCCGGCGCGGCCGGGGTAACCTTTTCCACTTTTGTAAATCCTAAAAGCTGTCTCCATACGAAAAGAACTGCCATCTATGTATAAAAGCGTCTCTCATTATTCTTATCTACCTTGAAAAGTTCTTGAAAATTTACTTTATTTTCATTTTGGAGCTTCTATGTATGTATGTTTTTAAGTCTTTTCATCGCGGAGCCCGACATGTTTCATCAAACAGAAGTAAATCATATTTAACCCTCGCATGTGTAGGTCGGATGGACCCCCCCCCCCCATGGTTTTTCGCGAATAACTCGCGTAAAAAGCGGCCGATCGCGGCGAAACTTTCAGTACCCTCACATTGATCCATTTTACACCTACCCTGAAAATTTCATGACCCTGACCCAAATGACCTTTGACCTGTGACCTCTTTTCCGAGACCATGTTTGGCCGGAATCGCGATTCGGCGTACGTCGGCTCGCATTAGCCGCGCGTTTGCAAGCTTTTCGTGGTTTCAAACGTTCAAACATGTGATATGATGTTGCTCCCATGCATTAGGGTGGGTGTCAAGGTCACCTGAAGGTCAGGTCAGGTCATTGACCTTTGGTGACCTCGGGTGACCTCGGTTCACTTTTTCGAGTTTTACATGTTTCTAGGCTAGTTTTTGGAGCTGAATTCGAATTTAGCAACCATTTGAACATTTACGAAGTAGTTTTGGTGCCTTCGTAACATGTTACGAGGCTGTCAGAGGCGGTTGTCACGTACTACGAATACCCGTCACGGAGCCTACTGGTTGACCTGACCTGACCTGACCCGACCTGGTCTAAATGCTCAAAGACATCATCTGTGATCAAAACTAACACGATATTCGTGATCAGCACCCCGAAAAACCCCTTAGCAGCCACACTTTACGACTTTCTAATAGGTCCCGATTCTCCCGACTTTGGGGTCATTGACCTGACCTGGAAGGTCAACCAATGACCTAGGACCTTAAAATTGGGTATCATCGGCTTCCTCTCGTCACGGGCAACACGCTCGTTTTTTCCGCGAAGCTCTAGCTCGATCAGGGGCCAAACGGCAAGGGGGGGGGGGTCCAACCGACCCCCCCCCCCCCTACACATTAGAAGCTGGAAAACGCCGCACACATGCGAGGGTTAAGGGCCGTTATCGTAAGATGGGACTGAAATAACATCACAAGACAGGACTAGGGTAATATCAGTGAGATAGAAGGACGAGCTGCTGGGGCTCAAGGCTCCCTAACTTAACCCCCGCCAGGGTGGTGTTCTTATCGTAACACGTTGAGTCGAGAGGTGGGCTTTTCACGCTCCTTCTAACTCGGCTACTGGGCTACGAGGCGAGAAGCGGAACGACGTTTGAAAGAACGACTAACGTGACCAGAGAAATCTGGTCATGTTTTAGGCAAGCTCAATAATAAAATCACCATAGATCATCAAAAGCCAAATTTCTCTGATTTTAGCGTTCTCCGACAACTTTTCTCACAGTTCATGAACATAACGGAGCTTAAACACTGCAAACAAAACATTCGATTACTCGTTTAAGGATCGGTCGCGAATAATATTTCAGGTGCGAGCTCAAATCAATAAGAGGGTCAAAACGGTCAAATTTGACATTTTGTTTTGCGTTAGAAGGTTGCAACTTCCACGGAATAAGCTTTGCAAAGGGCATGCTAGCATTTTTAGCACGATCATCTAGCAAATTTGACCTGATGACCTGACCTAGCACTAGGTGACATGCGTCCGAAATTTTAAGGCGCGTTGCAAAATTGTTGTTACAATTACGAAATCTTCCGCACCTGCGTGCAGCAGTTTTCTCTAAAAACGTACAAACGGCAGACATCCATTATTCTATGCCACAGAATAGAGGTTTGTTGATAACCGTTGACAAATATTTGAGCATCATCGTCTTTCTGACTTTCGGTCGCCGGCCGAGGTAACTTTTTCAAACGTTCTCCACCCGTGGAAGGCACCAAAACTACTTCGTAAATGTTAAAATGATTGCTAAATTCGAATTCAGCTCCAAAAACTAGGCTAGAAACATGTAAAACTCGAAAAGGTGAACCGAGGTCACCCGAGGCCACCAAAGGTCAATGACCTGACCTGACCTTCAGGTGACCTTGACACCCACCCTAATGTATGGGAGCAACATCAAATCACATGTTTGAACGTTTGAAACGGGAAACCACGAAAAGCTTGCAAACGCGCGGCTAATGTCTCGGAAAAGAGGTCACAGGTCAAAGGTCATTTGGGTCAGGGTCATGAAATTTTCAGGGTAGGTGTAAAATTGATCAATGCGAGGGTACTGAAAGTTTCGTCGCGATCGGCCGCTTTTTACGCGAGTTATTCGCGAAAACCTCATCAACCCCCCCCCCCCCTGTGCCGGCGAAAGATCCGCAATCATAAAATATGGCTCACAGCAGGGCTGAAGCATGAAATACGCAAGCATGACCGGTTATTCAGGCTTGCTCAGCGCCACGACTCAGAAAGACATTCAGTTCAGTTCGCCGCCGATGATGACAGCATGGTCGGATGGTTCGTTCCGCGACAGGGTCCGGCTGCTTTGTGCGGCTCGGCGGGGCGGGAGGGGGAGGCAGGCGACGCGTCTGACAGGCGACACTTGAGCGTCCCGGGAATCAGCTGTCACCGTGCGGCGCGGCGGGCCGTCCCTCCGACCCTTCCCATTGTTACCTGACTGGGCGCCGGCCGCCGGTCCTCCGGAAGGGTCACTTCGGTATGCGAACTCTTCACCGCACTTGCCCACTGTCAGAGAGTGTACTGAGGTACAGTAGTTTCTAACAGCTCGTTCGATTGGTCTGCCTGCTCAGCCAATCATATTCTGGCAACCTTGGACCTTGGGACCCAACGTCGCTATGGTACTTCCGTATAGCCTGAGGCACCTGGGTACTTATGAATCTTGGGTCCCGTTGGATTCTGGGTCCGACTGTACTTGGGTACATTTGATACACACCCTTGTCAACATGTCAATTGTTGTTAAATACCATTACGCAGAAATGTAGTATCTTCATAAAATCCAACACACTAGGGGAACTGTGGGAAACCGGGGTTTTGGGTGGGGGGGGGGGGGTACTATTTTTATGAAAAAGTGATAGATATACACAAATAATTTTGGAATTACGTTACGGTTCTGTATTTTTAATTTTTAATAGAAGAGAATTCGGTAATTTTCTTTTTCGGTAAAGCGCCTCACGAGATGCGCCAGATCTGTCGACGAATGATAGCGACTTTTCTGAAAAAGTCTTCAGAAATTTTTCGCTCGTAAATATTTTCGTTCGTGCATTTTCTTTATTATCGTTTTTTGGTCCGTGCATTTTTTTGTCTGTACATATTTTCATTCTTCGTCCAACATTTCTTCGCCTGTACTGTGCATGTTTTCGTCGGTGGCCAACTCGTGGCGAAGCAGTGCAGTGCCGAAGGCAATGCCTTAGGAGAGATTACAGGCAATAGTAAATCAAATATTTTTAGGTTAAATGGTTATGTATCTGGCTTCAGGCCGAAGGCCTGAAGCCTGATGCATGACCGCTTAACCTGAAAATATTTGATTTACTATTGCCTGCAATCTATTCCTGCAAGTAACTATTTCCTTATCCGGTAGGCAAAAATCAGTAGGTTAGGTTAGGTTAGGTTAGGTTAGGTTAGGATTCCCGGTAGGCAAAAATCAGTAGGTTAGGTTAGGTTAGGTTAGGTTAGGTTCCTTAACCCTCGCCCGCACATGGGGGGGTGGTTGCCACCCCCCCCAGGCAGTCTTTCTGCTCTGCACTCAACATTTTTAGAGCTAGAAGGCTGATTTTTCGTATAGCTGCTCGTCTATCCTTTCTTGATGTCCACTGAAAATTTCAAGTTTCTGTGATTTTTGGTTTTGGAGATATGACCTTGTTTTTCAGGTCATGTCATGACCCAAATGGCCAATTCTCAACATCTTGCGTTTGCCATGGGCCTTGTGAGCTTTTGACACCCTGATTTCGGCCTTTTTTGCCAGTCTTACCTCCCACCTATCATGGAACATGTTGTTCGACGATGTACAGGGGTCAAGGTCAGGGTCAAGGTCAACCTAGGTCATCTAAGATAATTGCGTTTTAGGCAAGCTGAATTTACTTTTTATGAAGTTTTTTGACTGCATTTTTGGTAAAGGCTTCTCAGATCATGATTTCATGTGATATGGACCCAAAAACAATCGGTGCACACATCAGCATACACACAGACACACACAGACATACAAACACATATAATTGACCTTGACCTAACATGACCTGAAATGACCTCAGCAGCAAAATTCTGGTCGGATAGTGTGACAAAGAGGTTCTAGCTGGCTTGGCACCAGAAAACAGCATCGTCATCGGTATTTGATAAGCAGCGCACTTGATATCCAACGGTGACCCAAAACAGCAACATTTTTTAGTTTGACCTGACCTGGAAGGTCAATGACTGACCTGAGAAGGTAAAACTGGGTATCATTGGATTCGTCTCTTCCCAAAGAATCTTTTTGGTCTTTACTGCTAAGCTCTATCTCCAACAGGAACGAAATGGCGCGGGGGGGGTGGCAACCACCCCCCCCATGTGCGTTCTAGGATGGGAAAATGGCATGTGCGGGCGAGGGTTAATGCCTGGTAGGCAAAAATCAGTAGGTTAGGTTAGGTTAGGTTAGGTTAGGTTAGGATTCCCGGTAGGCAAAAATCAGTAGGTTAGGTTAGGTTAGGTTAGGTTAGGTTCCTTAATGCCTGGTAGGCAAAAATCAGTAGGTTAGGTTAGGTTAGGTTAGGTTAGGTTAGGATTCCCGGTAAGCAAGAATCAGTAGGTTAGGTTAGGTTAGGTTAGGTTAGGTTAGGTTTCTTTATGCCTGGTAGGCAAAATCAGTAGGTTAGGTTAGGCTTCTTTAAGCTCGGTAGGCAAAAATCAGTAGGTTAGGTTAGGTTAGGTTAGGTTAGGACACCTCTTTGAATTTCATCGAGTAATAATCGCTTTCCTCAAATTTAAAGTTGTCCGCGCTTTAGACATAACTTGGTATTGTTTGTTATTTCTGGCTGCGATAAAAAATTGTGCACGCGAAACGCATCTGATATTTTTGCAGCCTTGATTGTTTATAAATTGTGTTCATCCGCCGTAACCAGCATGGCGTCAGCGTCGGTTGCGAGGGGTGAGGCATGTGGTGTTTTGGGGTCAATTTTGCCAGCTTTAAATGGTAAGCTGTTGCATTTTACTGGCAGGGAATGTTAGATAGTTGGATTATAGCATGTTATGATACTAATTGGATTCATATAATTAAAACGAAAACGCTTGGGGACCTCCGTGTTTCCGACCGTAGCACCGTTTTTGTCTACATGACCTTATAAAGAACTTTGAAATTGCTTGGTAACTGTAGCTTTTGTGAGCGTTTCAAGATTTCATGTTTTTTGCTCATTTTTGCTCGAACATGACCTCAGTTTGACCTCAATAAATCCTGACCTAAGATGACCTAAGACTTGAAATTTTGTGTGAAGATGTCAAATTAATGCCCGGAAAGGTACCGAAAATTTGGCGGCGCTGCACGCCGCCGTTTTCTTGCTATTCAAGAAAAACCACAGGGGGCCAAAGTGCCCCTCTTTGGGCGAGGAGGCGCGGCACGGCCATATCACGGCATGCCTCAAACACTGCAAACTCCTCATCCCTGTATTCAACTCCAAGCGTGGGATGCAGAGCCTCGTCTAAGGAATTTCACTTGGGGGGGGGGGGCGGAAACTCCAGGTGCCAAATCTAGGGTACCCCCCCCCCCCAGCGGGGCGAAGGTTAAATTGTCAGATGAAATATAGCAGGTCTTCCCAAGATTGTCACAACAATTTCAATATTCAAAGGTTTTAGTGAAGTCCACCGGCGACCAGAACTGGCCAAACCCGTAACCGAATGCCTAATTTGGACGGATTGGACAGATTCAGTTTCTAACACCAACGCAATATGCCTACCGCCCAAAGCACTCGACTGAGGACGCTGTGGTAGACGTAGTGAGCGCCATAGCTGCCAACAGAGACAAGGGCCAAGTGACATGTCTGACATCTTGTGACCTCTCCAAGGCTTTTGACACTGTTGATCGTGAAAGACTGCTGCAAAAACTCAACTGGTACGGAATATCAGACCACTGGCTCCGATATTATTTTAAGGACAGAACACAGGGTGTGCGGGGTAGCACCGAGCTGGCAACGGTCGATTTTGGCGTGATACAGGGTAGCACTCTGGGGCCCTGGCTCTTCAACACCCTCACGAATGACATGCCATGTCATCTGTCCGCCAACTGCAAGGTAGTATCGTATGCTGATGACACCGTCCTTATGCACAGCACGCTCCCCACCGCGGACGGTCTTGCTGAGCTTCAGCGGAACGTAGAGGCTGATCTGGGAGCGGTGGCTGCATGGTTCCGGTGCAACGGACTGAAAGTCAACCCTGACAAAACAGAGATGACACTGGTGGGAACTACCTCGTCTGTCAAAAAAGTAACCAACTTCAACATCACCTTCGACGGCATCAGGTTGGAACGCACTGAACACATGAAGTTTCTCGGCGTCTTACTTGATCAGACTCTGTCGATGGAACGACAGACAGCCCGTGTCGTGCAGCGCGGGTATGGCACCCTCGTCACGCTCAGGAAGCTGAGAGGCACGCTGCCTCCCTCCACCATGACAACGCTCATCCAAACCCTGGTCATGCCTCACGTCACCTACTGCCTGCCTGCATGGGCTCCGCCCACGCATCAGCTACAACATCGCATCGAGAAGATGCTGAACTTCGCCATCCGCATAATCACCGGTAAAAAGAAAACCGATCACGTTTCAGCCGCTCGCAGACAACTGGGCTGGTTGAAATTTGCCGAAATAATCGAGCTCAGAGACTGTGCTTTAGTGCACAGACTTGTGCACTGCACCGACACTCCACAAGCCCTGAGATCGCTTGTGTGTGCCCGAGCGGATGTGTCCGAGCGGACCACTCGTTCGGCCACCGACGGTGTCCTACACGCACCGCGATGCAGGATGGAGGTCACACACAAGACCGTGCCAGTTCGTGCTTTACGGACATGGAACCGTCTGCCCAACGAGCAGCGACAAAACATCAACCCGACCACTTCCCGAGCCAGCGTAAGAGCAGCATACGCGAGCCAGTCATAGATGCGCCACCTATCATCCGTTTTTTTTTTGTCTGTGATTTTTAGCCAAGCTGTGCCATGTGCGTACTTTTATATAATTTTATACGTTTTATCACACTCGCGTGGGCATACCTATTTTTATCTCATGTTCTCTGAAATCTGCTTCAACGACTGTGTGATATACGTGTCCTTTATGTACTTTGACACTGTGGCGGTAAAAGCCAACATTGTTGGATCCCACTAAGACATGCAATAAATAAATAAATAAATAAATTCAGCGGATGGATCGTCAGACGCACAACTTTCTCCGCTAAATGCCGAAGATGGTCGTCATTTGAGAGGCTCCTAAGTGGATGGGAAGAGGACGGAACGACTAAAACACCCAGCGACGTGAGATAATTTCGAGCAGCGATTTGATAAGCTCTTCATTTTCTCCAAAAAGAGGTCAGATGCTTTCTGGATTCTACTAACAAAAATGCAAACTGGTT
Source organism: Amphibalanus amphitrite (assembly GCF_019059575.1). Classification (NCBI taxonomy): domain Eukaryota; kingdom Metazoa; phylum Arthropoda; class Thecostraca; order Balanomorpha; family Balanidae; genus Amphibalanus; species Amphibalanus amphitrite. The sequence goes on along the minus strand of NW_024881701.1, from coordinate 708,918 downwards.
ACGCCAATGCCCAATACGAGTATGTTATAACGGACTAAATATGAAATAGCATTTCGATACATACATTACATTATGAAGGTGAATGTTTCGTAACTTTTCACTGACGATTTCTGAGTTAGGAAGTTTGAAGTGAAGCCTGGCAACCAGTTTTTTGCCATACCGGATACACACACAAAAAAGTTTGTCTTTTTACCAATTTCTCTTTAACCTATATTATTATTATTATTATTATGTCAAACATCCACCAACCACAGAACAGTGGGCATTACGGTGGCATAGCACAAACAGACGCACACATGCATACAATTTCACACATATTCATATATGAACACATAATCGACTAACACAATATTCGGCGCAGTGTGAAGCAATCCATTATACGCGGAGATATAAATAACCATGTGTCCCATGTATGACAATTAAACTGTGTGCTCCTTTGTTTGAAGATATTTAATCAATTCCTTTTTAGATGCACTTCTTATCTGTGTCGGCAAACTGTTCCACAATTTTGAACCCTGGTATGATAAGGAGCGTTTTAAGAAGTCAGTTTTAGGAGCAATAAGATCAAGGTTACAAGCCTGTCTCGTATTACGTTCCGATTTCCTGGTCCTAAAGAGGGATGAAAGTAACGGCGACATGGTTTCTGGATAGAGTAGGCACTGGCGAACAACGGTGAGGACAGCAATGTTGCATTCCAACTCGAGGTCACCGCGCCATGCAATATTTTGATGTTCTCTACCTGCGATGCGCCGCGCAAATTTGACAATTTTTGATATTCTCTTCCTCTGAGCCAGACCACATGTGCCCCAAAGAGACACACAGAAGCGAAGATGAGGAAGAACTAGAGCATTTATCAATAATACGATGGTTTTGGGAGGTAACACATGACGAAGGTGACTTAGGCGGATTAACATGCCTATACAGTAAACCTACGATACGAGGTACAGAACGCAAACACTGTTCTGTTCAATGTCCAGATGATATCAACTAAAATGATAACTCAATCGATTGAAAGACTTAAAAAACATATCCTTTGACATACAAGAGTTCCACGCTATTATTTTTATAGCGACGGTAACACGCATGTAAGTACATACGCACTTCAAATCAAAAGAATACCGTTTTGTTTGCAGAAAACCGTTGGCGTTTGTTCTGTATGTCGCAACAAACCAGCGGCCCTGCGCCAGTCACTGACCTCTTGCAACACGCGGCAGCGCGGCGGTGCGAGTAATCCGCCAAACGGCCGGGGAGGACAGGAGTAACCCGTTCCCACCCAGCGCCCTCGTCAACAACCAGTCCAGCAGCCAGTGTGTCACCGCCACACGCGGCCGGCGTCATCGGAAGAACCAGGAGCGGGGAGCGACTTCCCGCCCCAGCACCACGTGGACCGTGCTACTTGGTGAGCGATTGTTTCGCAGTTTGTTTGCAAGCGTGAATAAGTTTGATCTATCGATAGGTGCGATTAGATATGGCGGAGTACTACGCACGATTTGGTACCGTTGGGTTATGAGACCGCAGCCAATTTACAAACAAGCGGTGACCTATTGCACAACGCGGAAGACGGCGCTTATCTTGGTTCACGCGCCTTATTCGTGATAATTTTGCATTCGATAATGGTTCCAGTTTGGCAACGAATCATATGCGGTGATACCAATCAATTCTACAGTAGGCTGCACTGAGTGCACACTGCACATTACACAATGTACCTACGCCGTGGTAAAAACTAAAATTGAAATGTAAAACACACAAAAAAACAATAAAATAATAATTACTCGAATATATGTATTAACAATGCCAACAATTATTAGTTAAATGTTGACTTAGAAAACATCAAGACATGTCAATGCGAGTGTTTCCTCCCTGGTCCATTCTTGGCTATTGGACCTCAGCTTTATATCACGTTGTTTTTCTCGTGGCCCACCACTGACGTCACTCAAATCTGTTTCCCCGCCCGCCTGCAGGCCACACGGCCGAACGCCTTAGATCGCCGTGCCGATCTTGTTCATTTCCTGCACGCTGCTCTGCGTCGTGGTCAACTCGGTCGTTACATGTCTGTCGAGTTCATTGACCGGCACCACCTACATTCACTGTCGCTGCCGCCAACAACGCGTTGGCCAGAGTCCGGGCAAAATATCTTACCGCAACATATCGTACGAAATTCCTATTTGAAATGAAAACAACACAATGATCGAACTCCTCGAGATCGAAAATGCTCGGGAGTGTTGATGCGATTCTTATATTTTTGTGGGACTTGTAGTGCCTAGTCAGGTCTTGCCCTAAGTCTGCAGTTGCCAGTTATATCCATGCCTAGCCTGCAACGACGCCCAGCCAGAATCGAAATTACTCGTGCGACAGGTCGCCGACTCAGCTCAGTCACCGGCTCGGAGTTTCAGTCACCACTCAGTCACCGGCCTGAAGTTTCAGCCGCCGACTCAGCTCAGTCACCGGCTCGGAGTTTCAGTCACCTCTCAGTCACCGGCCCGGAGTTTCAGTCAACGACTCAGCTCAGTCACGGACTCAGAGTTACAGTTGGCGAGGCTCAGCTCAGCCACCGCCGGTTCGGCGTGACTGTTCAGTCCCAGTTCGATGTTTCAGCGTGACTGCTCAGTCCCAGTTCGATGTCAAACGGTTGATCGGATGACGGTGACGGTATCCAGTCGGCCGTGGTCGCCGCCCGCTGCCCCGGGCAATGACCGGGTCACAGAAGTGGTGTCACCGCCACTGCCGGCTGGTGACACCACCGGCAGTGGTGTCACCGCCACTGCCGTCACTTGACATGGGGACAAGGAGGTCTGCATGTTAGATAAGCTAGACATCGGTTCAATTATGAGTTTTTTTTGGAACTGATTATTTCAACGCACCACAGAAAAAGTTATGTATCGTTTCATGTTAACGCCAAGTGTGATCGTCTTCATAGGCGGCGGAACGGGGAGGGCACCGGGGCACCGTGCCCCCTTTGATTTTGAAATTTTAACATTAGCCCTATGGGCGTTGCATGGAAAGAATGGGACAAAAAGCCGGCAGTGCCCCCCCCCCCTTAATTGAGGGTGTTCCGCCGCTACTGATCGTCTTAAATTTATTGTGCGGCAAATTTTGCAAAATTGTGCTGCAATCTGTGAAGGACGCAAACAGGCGCGTAACCACGAGTCTGAAGTTACTGGGGACCATATGAAGGGCCGCGGAGACCAAATATCATATTTCAAGATCAGCCTTCGCCCGAGTGCGGGGAGGGAAGAGGACGGGGGCGTTTTTGGCCACTTCTGCCAGTTGTTTTTGTTGCGCGTGTAGGGAAAACCGCGGCGCGCACCGCCGCGAAACTTGGTATAGCTTATGATATCTCAACTTTGCATCGTGTGTGAAAATTTTGACCCCAGGTCACCTAAGTTCAGGTCACCACTCACCAGGTCAGTAAAGTAACCATGCCTCTAAAAAAAATGTGGCTCTGTTATTCCTTTCGGATAACTGATTGGACTAAATTTACTAAAAGAATTAAAAAAAAATCATACAGTTTACATCCCAGAAGTTTGAAACTCGAGCTTTTGCATGAGGAAATCAGTATTAACAATTTTTATATCTCAAAGTTTTCACATCGGTGACCTAATGTCAGGTCATTTTTACGACCTCTTCATTATAGGCAAGTCATTGGGAGAAAATTGAAATGCTCTTCTTTCATTCGACGCGTCTCGACGAGACAACCGCGATGCCGGTAACATCAGCGTCATACAAGTTTTGAGTCCAAAGTTATGATACAAAAAGCTTGTCCGCAAAAACGCCAGTCTGGAAGATAAACCATTGACCTTAGGTCAAATCTGAGAACATTACCTACTCAGAAAGACCTTTGAAAGAGCTATCGAATGCGCTTTCCTGCAGCACTGCAGCTCTATTGGTTTCTGACTTACGTGCTGTTTTGTGAAAAGTTGTCAAAATTAGGAACAAAAGTTCGTGAAAATTTCACATTTGATGACCTCCAGTGACCTCAGTGATGACCTGATAAAAATGATATAGGTAATTTTGAAAGATACTGTAGCAAGCTATCTGTTGCTTTTTACCGCATCTTTCTAGCTTGCTTACTTACCGAGATAATCTGGTGTGGCCAAAAAGCCTCCCCCCACCATGGCGAAGTTGGCTGAGAGACCCACCCGGCGCTGGCTAAACAAAACGGGTGCGTATTATTTAGGCCAGGGTTCATAATGTCCCATCCATGGATGTTTTGTTTTGTTAACGGAAGACAAAACTATGGATAGTTTTGTCTCCCGTTGACTACAGATTACTCTTCACGTTGATTTAGAGACAATATTTCGCTAATCAAGCAAATTGAGGAGGTCGTCGGTTTTACTGGGGACGGTCCCCAGTAACCCAAAAGTTACTGGGGACCGGTCCCCAGTGTCCCCAGTGGTGGTTACGCGCCTGGACGCAAATTGTAGAAAGCAATCTATATAATTATTTTGCAGTAGCACTCTAAAACTAATAAGGTCAATGACTGGCTGGTTGAGTGAATTATTTTTCAACCGTCGGCTCTGTCACCTGCATTGTCCGTTATCTTTACCAAGATACGCCTACTGGCGATCAATCATTCTCAATTTGATTGTTAGTTCTATTGGCAGACTGGTCAGACTAAGTAGGTATTTGCATTGAGTATCAGCCCATCGCAATCCTACATTCATCACTAGAGTCGACGCATGCCACTAAAAGGGTCTCTTTTTTGCCAGTCTATATAGGTACTTCATACACATTGAAAGATGTGACACCGTTTATAAATTTGTGACCATAGTGTAATCCAAGGTATAGAACCCCTGTAGAGGTTGAATCTCATCAGACTGTCGGAGAATACAACCTCAGCATCGGAAGAGACAGGGAACTCAACGCCAGTGACTCGTTCGTCCGGAGACTGTAACTATGGCAGAAGCCCACAAGACGGGAACCCCAACCATAAACGGGAGTGGGGTAGCTTATTAGCGTTTTACGCCAATTGCACATAATCGGTGTTCACAGACTAATGTTGTCGTATGCCATGTCCTGTGTCAATGCCGATGTGTCCTCTAGTGATATCAGTCTATTCAGCAGGGGACAAGTCAATGTCGTTTAAAGCCACCATCAGTCTATCCCCTAGTGTTTTGTGGCGGCACTGGGCCGCGCCGCGGTGACTGACACGGTTCCTGTCTGGACCGGCGGCCGTCTCTCCCACGGTGACACATTCCAGACGGTCAGCCGGCCGCGGCGCGCCGCCACCGCTGACCGCACCGCCACGGGCCCCGTCGTGCGGTGCCATCCCGCATCGGCGCGACGCCTGACTGGCCGCGTGTCGCTCCAGTTGGCCGCCCCCGCCCCCGCCCCCGCCCCGGTGCAGGGCGGTCAGCTGCGGCAGCCCACGCCTCGGCGTGGCAGGAGGCCTTGCCGGCCGGCCGCTCCCGACCCAGCAGTGCCCGCAGTGGGTCACCTGGTCACACCCCGCCCCATGTGGGAGGGAGTTGTTTTACTGGCGGGTCAGCTGGTTGAACCCTTTCCATGTCCGTATAGAGGATGAGGATGCAGGCCGTTTGATAGGTGAGTCAGCTGTAGTTTTCACGCTATCTGCTTGTCCGTGATGGTTGAAAATATAGGCCGGTTTACCGAAGTAAAACGGAAGTTGGTGACTTGATACACGGCTACTAATTTTGGCAGTGTTATGTTATGGGTACAACGAGGGTCTAACCCTCTAACGACGCTTTAGAAGCGAAACAATACAGCGAACAAGTATGGAAACGGCCAGAAGACACACAAAACAGTCCACATTACTCTTTAGCAAACAACGAACCTTACTTGCAATGCGACCAGCAAACGACAAGGGACTTTGTTCTTAGATTCACCGAAGAGTAGGGACGAGCGGTCGCGGGGTTGGTGCGACGGTGCAGTGACTTGCGCGTTGGACTGTCGGGGATTTTTAGTCGATAGCACGCGGTGCGGCTACCTGATTCCTGTCTGGGTCGCTGGTGGGTGATGAAGCCGGGCCGATCTGACGCAATCTGACCTGATGAGCTGATGTGAGCCGGACGCGAACAAACAGGTCGGCTGCGATGTGTGTGTGGGGGGGGGGGGGGGAGGGGTTGAGACGGTCATTGGGTCAGCGAGAAATGAGCGATCAGACAAAGGGCAAGGGCAGTTAGTCACACAGATTTGAGACCGTACAGAACGAGATATCACAAGTTCGAAAGATTGCTGTAGTTAAAAGGCAAGTAGGTACCTGATGGCAAGTACGCAACTTAAAAACGTTCGAAACAAAATGTCAGTGATAGCAAATACAAACAAAGATAAGCGGCAAAAATGATTCCACGTGTCTTAAAAATACAAATCCCGCTGTTCCCGTACCTTGGCATTCGTCAGCAATGTGTAGTTCAGGCTCCTTTTGTTTTTCTTTGGAGTGGGGTAAGCCGTTTCCGTCTATTTAGACAATACCAAGTACCTACCGTCTACGAACGGACCACGGAGCTTATAAGGTCATCGAGAGGAACATTGAGCTGATTTACCCACGAGCTGAGCCCGTCCCCGTGGGACTGGCTGTTCCGGCACGAGGGAACATAAGGTCACCATCTAGTCAAACGAGCATCCGATGAGATCACCCCAAAAAGACGTGATCTTATTATCGACAACTTGAACAGTTGCAAAGTCTGTTTTGGTCGAGCTGGATGTTCGCTAAGGCAAAATGAAAACAAACACTACCCTCCAATCCTATTCATCACCAGCGTGGCACCGACACCACCAGCCACACATCAAAACGAGTCCCCCATTTCATCGCCCCATTGACCGTCACCCGGTGCCTCGGCCCTCGTGTGGCAGCCGGGGTGCGGCGGCGGCCGACCGAGCGTACGACAGCGACGCCTGGCGCTTCCCTCAGCGCCACCTGTACCACCATCACACCAGTAGGGAAATTTTGTGCAATGTGCGTTGTGTATACAGCCTAAGACTCAGGCTAGACTCATGCAGCATTACATAACACAGTTCGTGACTCAATTTGTGGTGATTTATTATCCCTCGCCCCGTTGGGGGGGGGGGGCAATTTGCCCCCCCCTGTGTTTTTTCCTAAATAGCAAGAAAACGGCGGCGCACAGCGCCGCCAAATTTTCAGTACCTCCCCGGGCATCAATTTGACACCTTCACACAAAATTTCAAGTCTTAGGTCACCTTAGGTCAGGAGTTATTGAGGTCAAACTGAGGTCATGTTAGAGCAAAAATGAGCAAAAAACATGCAATCTTGAAACGCTCACCAAAGCTGCAGTTACCAAGCAATTTCAAAGTTCTTTATATGGTCTAGTAGACAAAAAAGCGGCGCTACAAATCTGCTATCTCGGATTTTCAAAATTTTGGGTTTTTACCCCCAAAGTTTCAAAAAATTGATTTTTAAAACTAAAAAAAATCCGATTTTCGAAAAAAAACGGAATATATGTGATAGTCCCTGCGCTCTTCTATATCCATACCAAATTTCAGATCAATATCTCGTTTTTTGGCCAAGTTATAACGAAAAAACTGTTCAAAAATGATGACGTCAAATTTTTGAACTCCATTTTTAGCGATTCTAGACCACGTAGGGCAAAACAAAGACCACCATTGAACTCCCCGTGACAAGCTGCATCGAATCGATACCCATTTTATGCAAAAATATCAACTTTGAAATTTGACCTAATTTGACCTGACCTTGACCTGACCTTCACCAGAACATAATCTAAACAGACCCCAAAGGCTGCCTGACCCACAAAATCGTATTTGACATAAAATGGACCATAAAACATGCATCACATGATATTTTTATATTGTGACCCTCAGTGACCTGACCTCTGTGACCTGACCTAGTATCAGTGACCTCAAATAGCAAAATATGTGTTTGAAGAACATTTCCCCATCGATGATTATCAATTAAATGCATTTTACTCGATTTTACAACGCATTTCTTGAAATGCCTGTAAACGGTGAAAATTCGACCTTTGACCTGACCTGTGACGTCATCGGTTTGACCTAGGTCAATAAAATTGGGTCACAGGGTAGTTCTCTGATAGGGCTATCCAACACCCTTTGCTGCTTGTCGCTAGGTTGCGTGGTTCTCGAGATCTTAGGGGGGCCAAATTGCCCCCCCCCCCAACAGGGCGCGTTGCTCGGCAGAGCCCAACGGGATGCGGGTTATATGTATAGTTGCAAGCTTGGTTGCAAGAGCACCGCCATTACGACGAAATTAGATCTACGAGTAGGCATGCATTTACTAGCTCATCGTTATCTGTAGCGAATTATGTTCATTTTCATTTAGCATGTGCAGTGGTATTGATTCTAAGATCGTTTTCTCTTATCGGGTACCCGGTACATGTAACCGTGCATTGCAGCAATGCAACACCAGAGCGAAATTGGTGTCTGATGATAACTCTGAACTCCTTGTTTAGGGTTGATTACCTATTTGTCAAGTTAGGTCACGGTAAGTTAACCATGGGATAGACAATAGACTTCGCTGATTAAGGATAACATAAAAGCGATATGCCACGACAACACATTTATTTCACCCATCTTTCCCGACCAATTACGATTATCATCATGCTCGTGTCAGATATTTGGTTGATGCAAAGTGCAAACCATCATCATTTATCAATGGGAGAAGAAAGACGTAGGTAACACCATTCCCATGCCATTTATTTTCATCTTCGGTACAATACATGTAATGCCACACACCGAAACACACAGCAAATTAAAACGTCTAGTTAGCCCGCTGACTTACGAACGCGACTTACGATCGAACGTGATTGTCGGCTTCGCGTGCGATCATCCTTGATACAAGAGATATGTTGTTTAACACCGAAAACACACAACGAATGAAAACGTCGAGCACGTGGACCTACGTGCAGACAAACTTAGATCTCGAGTTCGCCTATGCCAGCGGGCTGAACAAGGGCCAGAGGGCACGCCTTGTTCATGATACTCGCTACCAGGCGTCCAGGTTGACACGCGGAATGGCATCGCTGTCGCAGCTGGTGACGGCGTTGGAGCCGGTGTCCGCCACGCGGAACGCCAGCGGCTGGATGCGCGTCACGTCCGCCACGTTGTCGCAGAGCACGCGGGCCCAGCTGGCGCGGCGCACCTGCTCCAGCTGCGCGCCCGACAGCCGCCACGGCCGCTCCGAGCCGCCCAGGTCGTAGAAGAAGTTGTCGCCGTGTCGGAGGCGAATGAACTGGTCACCGATGAGCCGTCCGAAGGTCTTGCCGAGCACGACGTGCCGCATTGGACGCTCCAGCACCCCGGCAATGAAGAGGTCCACGTCGTCGACGTGGCCGTAGACGCTGCGCAGTGCCTCGATCTCCTCCGCAGACATGGTTCTCCGCAAAGCGTTCCACGTTGGTACACGACTCTGCCCGGTGGCTACGCGGGCGTCGTTGTACGTGCCGAGACCATGATCGCGACCGCGCTGGATGTTGAGCGCTACTAGATCGAGTCCATGAGAGTCACCGTCACCCTCGAACAGATGCTCGGTGACATCCGAGGCGAAGTTACCGTCCAGCTTCTGGGTACGCTGGTTGGTGAGACCGCGGGCGAGCTGCGTGAGACGCTGCGGGTCGTAGAGGAGGTGCGGGTCGAAGAAGACGTCCCGAAGCATGACGCTGCTGACCTGAACGCCGAGCGAAGAGAACAAACCGATCGTTCCAGAGACCAGACTGTGGCCGAAGCGCAGCGCCGCCGTGGCGAACGCGTTGGTGACCAGTGTCTGCACGTCACTGCTGTACTTTGTTGAGTAGGTGCTGCCATTGTCCACAAGCAGCTCGTTGCGTGTGAGGAAGTCGAGATCAAGAATCGTCGGCAGCCATTCATTATAAGTTATATGCTGGTACTCAGCGATAACTATGCGCCTCGCCTCCTGGAAAAGGCGCTCGTCGTCCCAGTCTGGGTGTCTCCCTGCCAGCACAGCCGCTATACGGTTGTGCTCACGAAGCCAGATGGTGTGTGCCAGCGTCAACCCTACCTGCTCGTTGACCCGCTCATCCCCAGCCTCGAAACACTGCTGGGAAGAGCCACTGATGGAGCAGAAGGTATCCCCATCGCCGGGGAGCAGTGACCCAGACTGCGACCTCAGGCGTCCCCCGCTGAGCTCGCGGAGGTGCCTCTGCTGATCGGCGTCGGAGCCGTAGATCTGCGACCCGTCCAGGAAGTGGGTGAGAACATCCTGCTGCTGGAAATCGACCGTGGCGCCACAATCGGGAGCTTCGGCCGGCACAGAACGAACAAAATCCATACAGCGCACACCCAGAGGGCCGTAAAACGAGTCGTTGGCAGGTACCTCGATGGCAAGACACTGGGGATGGGTGTCAGCTTCAGGCAGCGGCTGGCCGCTGGGCGTGCAGCACGCGATGGCAGTACCGTATGGGGGCAGAGCAAAGACGGGCGTCAGCGCTAGGTCATGGTCGACGAACTGTCCCCACTGCATCACCGAGAGGGTGAAACGGTCGTCAGTTGCGTCAGAGTCGGCTGTGACCGTCGAGCTGACGAGGCGGGCGGAGGGCAGGGGCGAGCCGTCTGTCTGCCGGCTGCGCGGCTCAAATATGCCATCGTCATAACGGCTGGGCAGGAGGCGCAGCATCGCATGGCCTGACATCCCTAGCTGCCGGTTGGTCGGGTTGTTGCAGGAACCGTCCGCGGTGCGGAAGGATGGGGAGGAGGGACAATCCGGGGTCGCAGGATCAGGGCAGTTCGACTCGCTGCCATCTCCGCCTCCATTACCGTTACCGTTTCCGTTACCGTTTCCGTTACCGTTTCCGTTACTGTTTCCGTTACCGTTTCCGTTACCGCCGCCTCTGCACACCTTGGAGCTCAGAATGTCGAGCAGCGCTCGTCGGGCGGACGTCTGGTGCTCGGGACCGGCCATCTGCAGCCGACGGTGGGACCGTGTCGCACCTCGGGCCACTATCCCACGATCTAGCAGACGATTCTCCAGTTTCTCCTGTTCAGCCAGAATGTCCTCCAGAACTGCGCTATCTGAGGAACTACACTCCACAGACCTGCGGTAGTTCCGCTGGGGGCTGAGCAGGCCGGGGAGAGTTCCTGCGGGAATGCTGACTGTTGGAGGTTTGCGGCAGCACACTCCTGCTGACTGGTCGGCGAGGGAGCAGCTGCGCAGGGACACACCGGCAGTGGCCAGGCGGCACTGAGAAGGCGGAGTGCACTGACAGGCGTTACCGCCTCCGCCTCCACCTCCACCTCCGCCTCCGCCTCCGCCTCCACCTCCGCCTCCGCCTCCGCCTCCGCCTCCACCGCCATTACCTTGTCCAGGGCCATGCCTCGCACCAGAGGCCGCCACCACCACCACAAGCTGCAGGAGAAAAACGGCGCGATACAGTCGACCTCAAAATTAGGTTAATTTATTTGCATAAAAACAAGAATAAAAAAGTGAAACAGGGTGAGAAAAATGTCCCTACCGAAAATACCACGCCGGACATACCTATTACCTACATCTAATACATACCCATCTAAGACGACACTGGTCCCTAAATGAGTACCTAATGACAAGCGTATTTATGCATAGTTATCGAAACTTCATGTATGGGTTTTGAAAGTGGGCGAGATAAGAAATATGTGTAGGTAACATGCAGAGCACATAACCACAAACAGGTCTATGTATTTTACATTCACGTCCATCGCGCATTTTTCACGATTGCATCGATGCAGATACAGATCAGTTGAGTCAACTCACCGCTACAGCAAGCTTCATTAGATCAGCAGCCTTCTGCCGAGTTGATCTGGCGATCCTACTCAGTGCAGCTTTACGTTTTCGTGTCAGTACGGGCCATTTTATAGTGTCCCGACCGGGGCGGTGGCCTTTGTGCTGCCCGCGGCCATGTCACGCGGCAGCTGTGTCACACATCCATTTCGGAACGACACGAGGGGCCCAGTACAGATGGCACCTAACCTTGGCATCACCGGGGGTCAGAACAAGGGCAAAAGGACAGGAATGTACGGAAACTAATGGCGCAGTACAGTTGATGTGGGATGCGGCGTTTCAACGTGAAATATTTTCTTAGACAAAATGTGTGCCATTGTCGACAAGCCATTCCTGCTCTTTTTCTTTATAAGTTCTCCACTACAAGCCCTACTAGTTAAAAGCTTATCCTGTAACTTCTTGAGCCTCTGAAAGCAATAACTCAAGCCGGTATGCATGAAATGATGGCAGTTGATTTCTAAATAAATACCTAAGCTTTTTGAGCACGAAAAAACAGCATGGGATTTGCACAAGGCAAGCCCGACAAACCCAGTCAATTATAAATAGGGAGATTCACAACTTATTAATGGCGCGGGAGCCGGGGGGCAGTGGGGGCAGCTTGCCCCCCCCCCCCCCAACTCTGGGGCCGTGGGGGCGGTGCCCCCACAGCTTTGAGACGGAATTCCACACTTTTTTTGCAAATGTTTTCTTTTTTGTTGAAAAAGCCGAGGGATGAAAAACAAGTGGCCTAAAACCGGTGAGAAAACTAGATTTGGGGGTACCCTAGGTTGATCTCTATTATGGTGTGCCCCCCCCCCCCAGTCGGAAAGTAGTTCCCGCGCCGCGCCCCTGCTTATTATGATTATCGACCCCAATAACAGCATTAGCCCACCGGTATCTTTGTGACGCGGGCGCAGCGCAATGGTCGAAATGACGTTGCGCCGCGATACAAAGATTTCCCAGAACAAACAGGAGATAAAGTAGGAAAAATGGCGATGCCAAGCTTTGCCGCATAAGCGAAACGTGAGTCAGTTGTGAACAAAATTATTTAATATATACATACATACTTATGTATGTTATCTTTACAATCCAAAACGCTTATTTAAAGGCTGTTCAAAGGTCAAGCGCTAGCGAGGCTTTACTCCAAGCTCATCGCATGCTACCCAATGCCCGGTGCGGGACCATGCGAATTGCGATAAAACCAACACAAACTTAATGGTTCAGTCACAAGTTTAGTCGTAGGTTGATGCGCGACAAAAGCCATGTAAAATGACACTGACCGGCCGATGAGTACATGCAGTGAAATACCACATCACCGTCTGATTCGCAAGGTGTCGCCGTTAATGTGTAGTGCAGTGGTCTGACCACACTCAATTTTGTCACTAACCACACACTAACATTGATCATAATAGACACAGACATTAGTCATCCATTTTCCCCGGCTGAACAGGGAGGAAATTGGATGCTAAGCGGTGCTGACGTCAACAACTGAGTATTGTATTCAACAGCGTTCTCAACGGGCATCACATCTTTTCAGTTCTAGTTCTAGCCCAAAATGATCTATGTAAAAGAAGAACAATGAATTTCAAAATATCTCTCCATGAATCCACTGGTGTAACATGATGCTTTTATTCAGATATTTTGAAAAATGGCGAACACTCTCATCTGTCTAATTTCATATTCATCGCCTACATACAAACGTGCCTTTCTTGAGTCAAAAATTGTTACAGAAATTCTGCAGCACTGTAGCCCTATCGGTTCCCGAGCTATGCGCCGGTTTTTCGAAAATTTTGAAATAATCGTTATACTTAATTTTGAAATACGCAAAATTTTACCTTTGATAAGCTATGCTGACCTGACCCTTGACCTGACCTAAGAACATGACTGGAATATTGCCGTAATGATTTTCGACGCTCTTACGAATGTCGCTTACTGCGTGTCGCTACGTGGCCCAGGAGCCGAGTTAGACGGGGGGGGGGGGTGATCACCGCAATGTGTCATTGACGACGTGTGAGGACTACGCCGTACTGCCAGATTAGCCAACCAGCCAAGTGGTGCAATGATGAGCCGGTCCGCTCAGGTGTTGATCTAATTTACCGAGTGACACATTCCTCACTGTGGTGAAGGGTAACGAGCGGGCATTCTGCCGTTCCCAAGGCTGCGTGCCACCTGCACACCTGGTGGTGTTGTCCGTTCATCATTGGACTGCAGCCGGATCTGGGTGGCATGCGACCATGGAGCTGCCGCTCGCCCCTGACCCGGCCGACCCTAGGAGGCCCGGCGGGGGACGGAAACGCTGTCAATGCCTTTAATGTTGGATGCTTTTTTACATACATACGGCATGCAAAACTATGCAGCATTTATTCTGACCCAGGGTGTGACCAGAAAACATGAGTCCTGCTAAGCGTCATCCCCAGTGTCAGGTTAATCCGGGAATCGATAATCAAAAATATATATTAATGCAGTTCGCAAACAGACTACCGGCGCCAGGCGTTCCAGTAACTTGATGGTATATACAGCAGAAGGACGCATACTTCCTTCTTTGTTCGGCTTTTGGTTTGTCACGAAAAACCGTACTTCATGCCCTAATGAACGGTGCAATTCGTGCCCTTTATATCGATTCACACCCATCTGGCACAGAACTGCCATGGATACAGGCATTATTATTCGTGGGGACTTGGGGAGGCTTATTGATGAATGGGGTAGACAGTCGACAGTCAATCCCATTGTATGGTATTTGCTTGCAATTTTTTCAGTTTCCGAAAAGATGGAGGAATCAGTATGGAGCTGAACATTGGCCCTTTCGGTAAGCCACACTAAGTTTCGGGATGCATCGATCTTCATTCACCCGTTGCATGATGAAGTGCTATAACGATCAAATCGCCTTTTGAATGTTACCGTGCGCCTCAATCGTACACTCGGAGCGTTTAATGATTCTGTTACGGTGCAGCAAGTATCACTTGTCGTGCCCGGCTCTGGTCTGCAAATAACTGCGATCGTGCGGAAGACAAGGCCATGGCCAGGCGCTGCTGAGGTCTTCTCACTGATGGCCGAGATAAATGAGTAAGCGAGCACTGGAATCAATATAACACATAGAACACATGAGCTTCATGGAACTGCTACTCTAATGCCGCTTGGCGATGAAACTCACTAAACTATTCATCAACCCATCGCGCCATCGCTGAGGTTCTAAGTGAACTTCATTCATAATCAGCGTCTGCTGGCACGATTTATAAGCTCTATACAGTCATGGAAATAAGTTCAAACATCGAAGTCCACAAAGTGTCGCGCGTTGGGCGTTTTGCTTTCAATGTTGATACTGTCATCGCCATTAAATATCGCAAAGGAGTCGGCTTTGTGAACTACATCGAGTCAAGTGGTCTTGCATGGAGTAGGTATATATTTACGTGTCATGTCTGCAATCAGCCGAAGTGGTTAATTGCAGCAAATTAGTGATGCACGGTTGGTCGATGTGGCAGCAGCGCCGAAGCTAGCACGCATGTAGTCGCCGCTCGTCGCCGCCAACAAAGTCGGCCCAGTATAAGCCAAGAGTGGCAGTGGGCGCTACACTTCAGTCGTGGAAGGTGTGAAGGCCAACAGCGCAGAACACTGCCCACTCTGTGGGGTCCCCACCCAGCGGTTCGAAGGCAAAGAACGGTTTGTGAGGGCTAGTGGATTCGAATTGGTGATTGGTGCTGATTTACTTGCAACAGAAGTACCTTTTAGGATATCGGACACTCTTCCTGTGGTGGTCCATAGCCCCAAAGACGTCTTGTTAACAGTGGAAAGAGCGCGTTGATCTTCTGCAAACACTGTCGATTAGCCAACAAAAAAGAAAAAGAAAAGAGAACAGATCGTAGTCCTAGCTCAAAGCTAGGTGCAGTTGAACTACTGTAGTGAACAATTTACCATGTTCCAGAAAACAGAGCGCCGGGACATCCCAGATCCCGTAAGCTCTGCGGTGTCTTCTGGTGCCCAGAGCAGCAGCGGTCCTAGGCGTTCATGTCGCGCCTGGCCGACCAAGATCGTCCACTTACGACTCCCCAGCCTCTCCAGTCTGCTGGAACACGCCGTAGTGCTGGGGTTGCTGGCAGGGTGGGTGGCGATCACCTGGAGCAGAGTTAGACTGTTCCTCTCGGAGCCCACCGCTTCGACGGTACGCTGGGAGAAAGACTTCCAGCCTCCTGCGTTTTCAGTTGAACCAACAATCTTCCTGAAGGACTCCCTGATAACATTATTATATAATGGATCTATGGAGCATCGTCAAGCTGTTGTCGGTAATCGTTCTTTGCAAGACCTTATCCGGTGGTCTGGCTTGAAGGCGACCGAGATGGTCGAAGGTCTTAACGACACCAGAGAGTACAAAACAGACAACAAGACATATGTGTTCACCGACCGTCGTGGCATTTGGAAAGAAAACTTGAACTACGCTTTCGGAGGAACCATTGCAACTCTTATTCCGAGGAGAAAACTAACCGTCGTGCTTATGAGGCTGTACCGTCAAGAAACGTTACTGGGAAAGACCGCTTACAAAATCATCGTTCACGGCAACCCGGAATACTGGGGCGACTCATTTCGAGGCTCGGATACGTTTTTCGTTACGAACCGTACGACTAGAACGGAACTGTTCATCACGGCTGACCGCGAGATCAGCCCGAACTTACGTCGAGCGCCGTGCGAACCGGACCCGACATACAACAGGGCTGCCTGCCAGCAGCGATGGTATTTGAAGTGGCTGAAATGCCGTCTGGATGAAGAGGCTGCTCCTGACGGGAGGCCACTCTGTTGCGGGAGCTGAACACACTCAGACTCGATGCTTTACTGTATTATCGGCAGAGGCCCAAACAAGAACCACAGAGCCAACCGCTCGTAACCACGGTCTCCCTGCCTCTCCCGAGCCGCCGACCGCCCAGCCAGCGCCAGCCCTCGACCCCGCCCGAGGGCCACGCGGCAGGGGCGGCGCCGGGCGCGGCCAGCCGGGGAGGCGCCACGGGCGGCGCCAGGCATGCCACAACGGGCGGTCACAGCCGCCCGTAACACCCCTCCCCCCTCACGGAAACAATCATACATTGAACAATGCGACACTTACGACACGCTATTTACATTACAACTATATACACAATCACAGCCTTCACCACCTCCACCACACTCATAGTCCCGCCTGGAACCTTTCAGGTGGTCGCGACACTCGGCCTGATCTGGTCACGTATGACATTGGCGGCAACATTCCCCTCTGAGCGACGCCCACATCACCAGATGGGCCAGCTCTCCCGAGTAAGTGCATTAGCGGCACCTCGAGCAGAACGCCATGCTCGTTACCACAGTCGCTCACGGGATCCACCCCCACGGCCTCACCACGTCCATTTGGACCACTCGGATCCTGAACTGGCTGCAAGTCGGTCCGACGAGGGATGAACTCCTTGAGGTCGTTGTGGTGCACGACGCGTGTCTTGCCGCGGACGTCCTGTATCCGGTAGGTAACTTCCTCCCCCGGTGTGCCTCTTCTCTCGACGATGGTCACCGGTCCTTTAAACGGCAGACCCAGCTTCGGTTTTCCTCCCACAGCGGCAGTGTGGTCTCGTACCCACACCTTCAAGCCCGTTGGGTACGCGGTAAAATTGAGTTTGCTGTCATGGCGAACCGCCATTCGAGCAGCTGATTGGGAGGAGGCTCTCCTCACCTGTGCGAAGACCCGCTTCATGTTCTTCAGCCGTTTGTTCAGGAAGGTTTCAGCTGGTATTGCGACTTCATCGGTTCCGTACATTACATCCAAAGGCAACCGAGGCTCAAAGCCATGGATCATGTAGAAAGGTGTGTGACCGGTGGTTTCGTGGAGGGAAGAATTGTAGGCCATGGCGTATGATCTGGTACTTTCGTCCCAGTCAAGGCCCTGGCTGTCGATGTATTTCGACACCATGTCTTTCAGGGTCCTCATGAAGCGCTCCACCATCCCGTCGCTCTCAGGATGATAAGGCGTTGTTCTAGTCTTGTGGATGCCGAGCCTCTGATACAGCTCACGCATCATCAGAGATTCGAATTGAGCGCCCTGATCTGTGTGAAGCCTCTCGGGAACACCAAGCTCCTGAACCCAGTGAAGGAGTGCCTCCATCACCGTTTCTGTCTTCTGATTCGGCATCGGGAAGATTCGTACGAACTTTGAGAAGTAATCCATGATCACGAGCACATATCGGTTGCCTCTTCTCGACACAGGCATCTCCGTGATGTCCATGGCTATTCTCTGGAAGGGTCGTGAGGTAACCTCGGTAACCATCGGTGCTCGTCTTTTGGGTGCCGGTCTGTACCGCCGCTGACACGGCGTGCACGAGGCACAGAAGCTCCGGATGTCCTCATTCATCCCCGGCCAGACGAATCGAGCCTTCACCCGGGCGATGGTCCGTCTGCGACCCATGTGCCCGCTCGATGGATCATCATGCGCCAGTCGGATGATCTCGGCCCGTTCAGTTTGAGGCACCGCCGCCTGGAACTGTCGACCCGAGGCAATGCCGATTACTCCATTCATGACGCGCACCTTGCTCCAGTGTTTTCGCAGCACTCCCCACCCAGCGAACGCTGCAGGCCTTGGCTTCTCCTTCCTCTCGTGTGCTCTTCGGAGAGCCGACAGCGTCGCGTCACTGGCTTGCGCCTGGGCGATTGGAGGGAGGGTCCGTTCTTGGACTGATTGTGACACAGCGACTGATACAGCAGCCGGTTCCTGCGTAAGCCTTGAGAATACAGCAGTTGGAGCTACAAGAGTCACAACCGACTCAGGCGAACCGCCTTCCGTCGGCGCGGGCGAGCCGCCCGCTACTGACCCCACCGTCTCCGTTCTATCTCCTCTCTCTGAGACAGAGCGACCGGGACACCACCCCTGGCCTTGGGCTTGACCAGATCGGACCGCAGACGCCATATCTGGTGGTCTGCGAGACAGCGCATCAGCGTTCCCGTGGGCCAGACCGCTGCGGATCCGAACATTGAAGTCGAAAGAACTCAGCTCGATCGCCCATCGACCACGACGTCCTGTGCCGTCTCGCTCTGCTGCGATCGATGTCGGTATGTTTGCCAGCGGCTTGTGGTCGGTCACCACTTCAAATCTGGCACCAACAGTGTACTGACGGAAATGTCTGATGCCATGAACGATCGCCCAGAGTTCCTTATCGTAAGTCGGCCATCTCGTCTGCTGCTTTGTGAGTGCCTTACTCTCATAGGCGATCACCTTTTCCTCATCTCCAATGCGTTCAGCCAGCACCACACCCACGGCAGAGTTGCATGCGTCTGTATACAGGACGAACGTCCCTTCACCTGTTGGCAAAGCCAGTACGGGAGGCGAGGACAGAGTGGACTTCAACAGCTCGAATGCAATGCGCATCGGTTCGGACCACCTGATTCGTCCCTCCTCTACTGCGGCGTCCCTAAGTGGCTTTGTAATCGCGGCATACCCCTGAATAAACCGCGCGTAGTACCCGCACAGGCCTAAGAAGCTTTTCATCTCCTCCTCAGATGACGGCTGCGGCCAGGCCAGGACCTTGTCCACGTTATGCGGATCTGGACGTATCCCTTCCTCGGAGACGAGATGTCCAAGGAAAGTCACCTCCTTGCGTGCGAATCGACATTTCTGTGCCTTTAGCTTCAGCCCGGCTTGCTGAATCCTCAGGAGTACCTCCTGCAGGGTAGCCAGATGTTCTTCCTCGGTCCTGTTGAACAAGATGACGTCATCCAAGTACACCAAACAGCTTTTGGTGTCAAGGCCTGCGAGAATCAGTTCCATCATCTTCTGGAAAGTGCCGCTGGCGTTCTTGAGACCCATTGCCATGACTCTGAACTGATGGAGGCCTTTCCCAGTCGAAAATGCCGTCTTCTCTCGATCTTCAGCCGCCAGTTCAACCTGCCAATACCCTGTGGCCATGTCCAGCGTGGTAAACCACCTCGCCCTTGACAGGGTATCGAGCGAGTCGTCGATTCGTGGGAGCGGCATGGCGAAGCCCTTCGTCACTGCGTTCACAGCCCTCAGGTCGACGCAGAAGCGGAAGGATCCATCTTTCTTGCGCACCAACACGACCGGCGAACACCACGGACTTTCGCTTTCCTCAATGACACCATCCTGTAACATCTTTTCTTTTTGTTTCTCTACCTGGTCTCGGACTTTCATGGGTATCCGTCGTGGACGTTGTTTGACTGGGACCGCATCCCCCGTGTCAATCCTGTGTTTTGTCACACCTGTACGACCAATGTCTCCCGGTCTTTTACTGAAGACGTCACTGTAGGTCTCAAATAAACCCCGTAGTTTGTTACGACCTCTCTCACTCAAGTCTGTCAGTTCTGGTGACAGGGCTTGCTGCACCTCCGGTTCCACCTCTCCAGGATCATGAGATGGATTACCTCCATCTCCACAGCTCGCCACATTGCAATCGGCACAGTCTGCCCCGGGACACAAAACACACAGGGCGTCTTCACCGCCCCCAAACGCAAGGAACGTCCCGACATCAGAGCCCTTCAAGAGACGGACGCCCTCCGCTCCGACATTCGTCAACCGGATAGGTATGGTGCCATTGGAGGCGATCACCACCACAGCCCGTGGAATCAATAGATCCTCACGCTCCGCCGTGCGGCTTGGCTCCATCATCCCACTTACCGAGCCTGCTGACGTCACAAAAGGTCCCTGGCCATCAAGTCGCTGCACCACTGCTGCTACCGTTGTTACCGAACGACCTGGTAGTGTTACTGCATCGCCAAGAATGACTCTAGCCCGCGGGGGACGGATCTCAGGGTATGTTGGAAGTGGAATCGTCATCCCTTTCATACGGATCACCCCCTTCTCATCGTCAATGATAGTTCTGTTTTGGCAACAGAAGTCACGTCCAAGGATCACGTCATAGACCAGCCCCGACACCACAGCCAGTCGTGGACACACAATCGACTCCTCCTCCACCTGGATAGGGACATCACGGAGCACCTCAACGATGTTCAGGGGGCTACCACCAGCTCCCTTCGCGGACCGCGTCGGGGTGGTGGCCTGACAAGCCAGTTCCGTTTTCAACCGCTGCTGGAGCCCATCCCTGACCATGGAAAAGTCGGCACCCGAATCGACCAGCGCCCATACTTCGAGGCTGCCCAAGTGGACTCGAATGGCTGTTGCAGTTAATCGGGACTGGATACACGCAGCCGGCTCTTGTCCCACAGGGCCAGCTGCTCCTAGTTTTCCGCCGGCTTATCAGATGGAAGGGCTTCCCTCGACATCAGCCCCCGACGTCCACCCATTGCTGGAGGCCCCTGCTGCAGGCGAGAATGGCATGCCGCCATCCAGTGCCCAGCCTCGCCACAGAATAAACAAAACGGTTGGAGCGGGGTGGCAGCTTGTACAGCCGACTGACAGTTGCTCCGAATGTGACCCTCCTGCCCGCACGAAAAACATTTCACCCTGGTGGCTCTCGGTCCAGTTCTCGGCTGACCACGGCGTACCACCGGGCAGTCACGCCGAAAATGGCCGGGGGCACCACACCCGTAACATTTGACAGCCTCAGGCAGGTGGTCCGTCTTGGCAACGGCGAACGCCTCCAACGAAGACCGCAGCTGGCCGATCTCCTGCTGCAGCTGAGCTATCCTTGCATCCTGCTGCGACCCACCTCCTACCTCTGCATGAACAGCTGACGCTACAGCACCCAGGGGAAGGGGCCCAGTACCTGTATGCGTCGATGGGTTAGCAGCGCGTACCGCCTGGACGACCTCCTGGCGTTTATGCAGCTCTCGGATCACCGCTACAGCCGCAGACAGTGACTCAGGATTACGGTGGCACAGTTTCGTCTGGAGCCACTCATCCCGAAGTCCACATATGAACCGACTCGTCAGGGTTTTCATCACGAACGCCCTCTCTGCATACGTTTCCTCAGGACCTTTTCCCTCCCCTGACGGACCGGTAGAATGAGGGAACGCAGCCCGCCCCAGTCTCTTAATACGGTCAGCGAAGCTCTCAGCTGATTCCCCCGGCGACTGGGAGGCGCGCCCCAGCTCGGCCTGCGCCTGTAAGGGCTCGATTAACCGACCAAACCGGACCCCAAGTCCTGACTTTATCTCAGAGTACGAACTGTCACCCTGATACAGCGAATGCGCATAATCGAGTGCGACGCCATCCAGCAGAGGCAACAGCCG
Organism: Amphibalanus amphitrite; assembly: GCF_019059575.1. Classification (NCBI taxonomy): domain Eukaryota; kingdom Metazoa; phylum Arthropoda; class Thecostraca; order Balanomorpha; family Balanidae; genus Amphibalanus; species Amphibalanus amphitrite. Next base: position 687,077 of record NW_024881701.1, on the reverse strand, counting down.
CTTAACTCGCTCAACGTCTCCGAGTCCCACCGTTAACGACTCGAAACGAGATATCCACCGCTCCCAATCATCTGTCTCTATACCCGCAAAACGAGGGGTTCGCGATACCAAAATAGTGTCGTTGAAATCCATGGCCAGCGGAAACAATTCACCAAATTATTCAAAACTGCACCCAGGCGGACCGCCTTATTCCTAACGTTCCCCTCAGAACAGAAAATATCGGCGTTCTATTTTCGAGCAAACCGCCCGCTTTTTGTCGAGCACAGACTAGTTACGACAATCAACATTCATGAACTAAATTTCAATAAATATCATCAAATGAAATTAATGAACTCACCCTTTGTCGTCTTCTGCAGTCCTACCGACCGCGCCAAATGTTGCGGGAGCTGAACACACTCAGACTCGATGCTTTACTGTATTATCGGCAGAGGCCCAAACAAGAACCACAGAGCCAACCGCTCGTAACCACGGTCTCCCTGCCTCTCCCGAGCCGCCGACCGCCCAGCCAGCGCCAGCCCTCGACCCCGCCCGAGGGCCACGCGGCAGGGGCGGCGCCGGGCGCGGCCAGCCGGGGAGGCGCCACGGGCGGCGCCAGGCATGCCACAACGGGCGGTCACAGCCGCCCGTAACAACTCTGCATGGCCACACAGACTCTTGGAACCCTCCCTATCACAGGCTTCAATCCACGTATCCGCAACTTCACGGGGGACGACTTCGACAGACGTCAAGAGCAGATGGATGAGGCGTGTCCGACGTCGTGTGTCCAGGACGGCTCCAGGATATTCGTACGTCCCGGGGTATTTGAGAGCGATGCCGAAAAGCTTACTCTGACGATGACGTTTGAGAAGGTACGCCGCGTGATGGAGACGAGCGTGACGTACTCGGCACCGGACCTGCTGGCAGACATGGGCGGCTACATCGGCCTCCTGCTCGGCTGGTCGCTGCTCTCCCTCTTCAGCGGCGCCAAGGAGCTGGCCGGGCGCGCGTGCAGGCTGCTGGGTAGCTGGAGCCTCGGCAGGAGGCTGTGGGGGCGGCGCACTGTGCGGCCGGCGACCGAAAACGTGGGGCAGTGATGGGAGGCAGCGAAGGATAGAAACTTGAAAATAAACATTGAGTGGGGTTCGGGCAGCCTAAAGGTTTGCTATTTTTGCGTCCAAACAAGTATCAACAATGAATGAATGAGTGAATGAGTCAAGTCATAAAACGAGGTTGAAATGCATAACTGTATGCACGGGTGGAACTTTGTGCGGAGCTGGGAGGGCCCGGGCACAGCAAATCCACCGCTGCCCTAGCGGTGACCTTGACCTCCGCGATCTGTTGCGGCTCCAAAGCCAAGCCGGCGTCGAATTTGGAGAGCTCTGCCCCCCCCCCCCTCCCCAGTAGCGGCGGAACACCTTCAACTAACACGCGCACCGACGGGGAGGGCGGATATCCGCCCCCCCTCCCCTGAGGTTTTTCGCAAATAGCGGGAAAACGGCGGCGCGTAGCGCAGCGAAATTCGGTACGACTATTCTCCTTTCCATTTTACACATGATGTGCAAGTTTGAACCCCTTAACTTTTAAGGTCAGGTCACCAGGTCACTTTGAATGACCCAACCTCTAGTCACTTTTTTGCAACCTTGTCATCGTGCCAGAGCTACAGTACCTAGATGTCGGAGGCCTTTGAAAGTCGTAGGATGTTATTAGGTCATTAGTAGCTACAATTTGTTTATCTCGGAATTTCGATATCAGTGACCTAAGGTCAGGTCAATTTCGCGACCTCCCCATTAGGTATAAGTCAATGGGGGGAAAACCAACTCCCTCTTTTTACCACTAAAGCGGGTCGGAATGACCCCATATACCATACATGACTTCACATACGATCAACCTTCACTACCTTGAGGTCTGTTTTGCGGTTGGGCAGCTGTAAGGTCATGTGACGTCATCAAAGGTCACCAAAGGTTTTTTGCCAATAACTCCGTACAGGAACAAGATACAGCCACGCGGATGGTCTCATTGTGTTCAGCTCGTCAAGACGCATCGAATGATATACATGATGACCTAGAGGTCACGTGACCTGAGGTCAACCTTTGACCTTGACCTTTCGAGGTCAACATATAGGTATATCATTCGATGCGGATTGACGAGAGGATCACGATGATGCCCTTAGTTTGTTCCTATCTTGACTAATTCGAAAGTTATTCGAGAAAAACTCTCCATTTCTAGCGCCGCCATTTTGACTTTTTCGACCCCTGTGACGTCATCTTTGACCTGACCTGAAAATGACCTTGGTAAAAATTGTAGACCTTGTCCGTGCGTATCCGATGCCGTTTACCGCTTGTCGCTATCTTGCTTCGTTCTCGAGATCTCAGGGGGGCGGTCATCCGCCCCCCCCCCCCGTCGGTACTAAGTTGGCGCAGACCCCCGTCGGTGCGCGTGTTAACCCGCGAGTTGCCGGGGGGGGGGCGTTAAACGCCCCCACTTTTTTCGCCGGGCCATAGCATAAAAACGGCGCGCCGCAGGCGCGCCAAATTTTGCGTACCTGTAGGGAATTATATGAAGTTTATTGTGACAAAGTTTAAAAAAAATCGGTCGGAAAATTTTTGAGATATCGAGATTTTAGTGACGTCATGATTTCTCAGTTTTCGACCAAAAACGGTATATGTTCAAAAAATCATATAAAATCACAGAATAGACATACAGACATGCCGTAAACGCCATTAGACTGCCAATACCATGATCAATCAAATGGCTATCTTCGATTATTGATTATCGTTCCGAATTTTCCATAATCTTGAACTGAATCTTGGCAATTTCTCGTGACCACTTCACGACCATGATACATGCATTTCTTAAATTGAACTTTTTGAGCCAAACACGTACACATATGATAAAATGAATGTCACCATCGTGTTCTACGCCCCAAATTACCTATGAAACATGTGTCACAGGCTGCGAATATCAGTTTTGATTTTCGGGGATATGTGCCTACCCGGTTGACCTGACCTTGACCCTGACCTATGCTTGACTGACCCCTACATGGAGCTGACACTCTTGTAGGCCTTTTATGATGGATTGTGCACCGTTTTGACAGAGTTTATGACAAGAGGCGCCCATTGCGAAGTCCTGAAGTCCATGCTACTGAAAGCCCGATTTCAGGTGTTTGACCTGACCTTGACCCGACCTGTGACCTTAAAATTCAACTTTGAAGTACTCATCTGAAGCGTCTCGTCGCGTTCTTTCGTTTGCCGCCTCGTGCGTTTCGCTGCGCCTATTGGTTCTCGAGTTATCGGCTGGGGGCGTCTAACGCCCCCCCCCCCCCAGCAAACGGTGGGTGGCGAAACACCCCAGCAACTGCCGGGTTAAAAGGGGGCACTGCCGACTTTTGGTCCCATTCTTTCCATGCAACGCCCATAGGGCTAATGTTAAAATGCCTAAATCAAACGGGGCACGGTGCTCCGGTGCCCTCCCCGTTCCGCCGCCTATGCCTCCCCCCCCCCCCCCCCAGCTCGGCACAAAGTTCCAAAGTTCCACCTATGACTGTATGTCTATATAAGCCGTTTTCGCTACGGTCATCTGGTACACATTTGGTATACATTTGATCAGCTTCGGTGCATATTTGGTCAAATCAGGTTCCGTGTGTTTCTTCGTAGCTATTAGCCAGGGTTGCGCTTATTGCTTGTATGCCTTCTTTGTCATACTGTCAGACACTATCATCGACTAAAACACTGAAATGAATTCATTATTTAAAGATATTTGCTGTAAAAGTGATTTGGTACAGATTTGGTCAAATTACGTGCATTCGCTGCAGATAGCCCATCGTAAAAATGGCTATTGTGAACATCGATTCATAAGATCGTAAGGGGTTTACGATTACGTATAATATTTACGTATAAGATTTACGATTCACCGAATTCCTACCTAACCTAGCTCCTTAGAAAGCAGCACTGTTTGACGCGTGTTCGCATTCCCATTGCGCAAGCAAACAAATTGGAGGTGAGTCGTTTCCTAGGTTGTATTGCCTGCTCATATCGCTCAGCTTGCAGGCCGGTCCTGAAATGACCTGAAAAAAAAAATGGAGCAAAAAGATATGTTTGTCCCCCCCCCCTGTTCCACGCCAGTGCAGTGGCAGCTGCTCCCCCCCCCCTCCCCGGTAGCGCCGGTCCTGCACGGCTCTGGTCAAAAAATTACTGAGATCGTGAAAGATATAGCTAGGCCATGGCCATGGCTGCTGAGGTCTTTTCTAAGCACGTCGCTGACCGCCGAGATAAAAGTAAAACAAGACTGGAATCAATACACACATAAAACAGCTTCATGGAGGAGCCGAGACTCTCCTGGCGATGAAACTCGCTTCGACTATTCATGAGCCCAACGCTACCGTTCAGGTTCTAAATGAGCCCGTTCATGGTTCTAAATGATCTTCATTCAGTTATCAACGTCTACTGGCATGATTTATAAGCTCGTACAGTCATGGCACTAGTTAAAACATGAAAGTCCACAAAGTTCCGTGCGTTGTGCTTCTCATAGCATGCTTCCAGCATTGTCATCGTCATTAAATATCCCAGAACATTTTCATTATGAATTACATCGAGTCAAGCGGTCTTCCATTGAGTAATATATAATACTGAACGAGGCCGGTGTAAATAAATTTTCAAGACCGAGGTCCTTACTGGATTTTTGAACGAGGCCGAAGGCCGAGTTCAAAAATCAGTAAGGACTGAGGTCTTGAAAATTTATCACCGGCCGAGTTTGGTATGTATTTTACTGTATGCCAACGATAAATTTATTTTCTGGACCGAAGCTCTTAGCCGACTTAGGAACGAGACTATCCCAAAATGTTGGCTTAAGTGCATTCTGGTAATGCATTTTTGACCGTGGTCAATTTGCTTACACCAGTTATTACCACACCCCTCTGGCTAATGTATTTGAATAGGCCAGGCATACAGTAAGTTATTTAACCGTACCATGCTTGCTATCAGCCGAAAAAGTGCATTGCAGCGGATAAGCGATGCACGGCTGGTCGACGTGGCAGCAGCGCTGAAGCACTTAGTACGCGCAGTCCTCGCAGCAGCAACGCCGGCAGCCACGAGCGGCACAGTGGCCGTCTCACCTTCGTGAGGTGTGGTGCAGGCCAAACAGCGCAGAACACTGCCCACTCTGTCTGGTCCCCCAGCCTATAGGTGAAGGGTAGTGGATTCGAATGGTTGCTTTGTGCTGATTTATTTATATACGAACAGTGCCTTGTATTCAATCGAAGACTCTTCCGTGTGGTCGTCCATGACTCCTAAGACTTCTTGTTAACGCTGGAAGGAGTGCGTTGATATTCTGTGACCACTGTCAATAGCCAACAGAGAAGAGAGCAGGTAGTCCTGGCTCATAGTCAGGTCCAGTGAACTGTTGCAGTGAAATGTTCCAAAAAACAGAGCACCAGGACACTCCAGATCCTGCTTTGTCTACTGGTGCTCAGAGCAGCAGCGGTTCTAGGCGTCCGTACCACGCCTGGACGGCGAAGATCGTCCAGTTCCGACTCCCCAGCCTCTCCAGTCTGCTGGAACACGCCGTAGTGCTGGGGTTGCTGGCAGGGTGGGTGGCGATCACCTGGAGCAGAGTTAGATTGTTCCTCTCGGAGCCCACCGCTTCGACGGTACGCTGGGAGAAAGACTTCCAGCCTCCTGCGTTTTCAGTTCAGCCATCTTTCTTCACGAAGAAGTCTCTGATAGACTCGCTGTTTCATAGCTCTATGGAGCATCGCCAGGCCTTCCTCAGAAATCGTTCTCTTCAAGAGCTTATCCGGTGGTCTGGCTTGAAGGCGACCGAGATGGTCGAAGGTCTCAATGACACCAATGAGTATAAGGTAGACAGCGCCACAAATGTGTTCACCGATTATCGTGGCACTTGGAAAGAATACTTGAATTACGTTTTTGGGGGAATCATAGCAACGCTTACTCCGATTACCGAACCCAGCAGGAGTGTGCTTTTGAGTCTGTACCGGCAGGAGGAGGAACTAGGTGAAGACGCTTACGATATCATCGTTCACGGCGACCCTGAATACTGGGGATATTTTATATCTGGCTCAGATTCATTTTCTGTTAAGAACACTACAACTAAAACGGATCTGCTCATCACAGCGGACCGCGAGATTAGCCCGAACTTACGTCGAGCGCCATGCGAACCGGACCCGACGTACAGCAGGGCTGCCTGCCAGCGGCGATGGTATTTGAAGTGGCTGAAATGCCGTCTGGATGAAGAGGCTGCTCCTGACGGGAGGCCACTCTGCATGGCCATACAGACCCTGGGCACCTTCCCTACCACGGGGTTCAACTGGAACATCCGCAACTACACCGGCGATGACTTCGACAGACGTCAAGAACAAATGGATAAGGCGTGTCCGTTATCGTGCACCCAGGACTGGTTCAGAATCTACATACGGCCGGGCTCATTTGAGAGCGATGCCGATGAGTTCACTCTGACGATGACATTTGAGAAGGTACGCCGCGTGATGGAGACGAGCGTGACGTACTCGGCACCGGACCTGCTGGCAGACATGGGCGGCTACATCGGCCTCCTGCTCGGCTGGTCGCTGCTCTCCCTCTTCAGCGGCGCCAAAGAGCTGGCCGGGCGCGCGTGCAGGCTGCTGGGTAGCTGGGGCCTCGGCAGGAGGCTGTGGGGGCGGCGCACTGTGCGGCCGGCGACCGAAAACGTGGGGCAGTAATAGGAGGCAGCGAAGGATAGACACTTGAAAATAAATACTGAGTGGGGTTCGGGCAGCCTAAAGTTTTGCTATTTTTGCGTCCAAACAAGTATCAACAATGAATGAATGAGTGAATGAGTCAAGTCATAAAACGAGGTTGAAATGCATAACTGTATAGTGTATGCACGGGTGGAACTTCGAACGGAGGTGGGAGGGCCCGGGCGCAGCAAATCCACCGCCACCCTAACGGTGACCTTGACATCTGCGGTCTGTTGCGGCTCCAAAGCCAAGCCGATGTCGAATTTGGAGAGCTCTGGCCCTCCCAGCTCGGCACAAAGTTCCACCTATAACTGTAGGTATGTCTATATTAGCCGTTGTCACTACGGTCATCTGGTACACATTTGGTATACATTTGGTCAGATTCGGTGCAGATTTGGTCAAATCAGGTTCCGTGTGTTTCTTCGTAGCTATTAGCCAGGGTTGCGCTTATTGCTTGTATGCTTTCTTTGTCACACTGTCAGACACTATCATCGACTAAAACACTGAAATGAATTCATTATTTAAAGATATTTGCTGTAAAAGTATAATTTGGTACAGATTTGGTCAAATTACGTGCATTCGCCAGATAGCCCATCGTGAAAATGGCTATTGTGAACATCGATTCATAAGATCGTAAGGGGTTTACGATTACGTATAATATTTACGTATAAGATTTACGATTCACTGAATTCCTACCTAGCTTCTTAGAAAGCAGCATTGTTTGACGTGTGTTCACATTCCCATTGCGCAAGCAAACAAATTATAGGTTAGTCGTTTCCTAGGTTGTATTGCCTGCTCATATCGCTCAGCTTGCAGCTGAAATGACCTGAAAAAAAATGAGGCAAAAAGATATTCTTGCCCCCCCCCCCCCTCACGGTAGCACCAGTCCTGCACGGCTCTGGTAAAAAATTACTGAGATCGTGAAAGATATAACTAGGCGCCATGGTCAAGGGCTGCTCAGTTCTTTCCTAAGCACGTCGCTGACCGCCGAGATAAAAGTAAAACAAGACTGGAATCAACGCACACATAAAACAGCTTCATGGAGGAGCCAAGACTCTCCTGGCGATGAAACTCGCTTCGACTATTCATGAGCCCAAGTCCAACGCTACCGTTCAGGTTCTAAATGACCCCGTTCATGGTTTTAAATGAACTGCATTCAGTTATCAACGTCTACTGGCATAATTTACAAGCTCGTTCAGCCATGGAACTGGTTAAAACATGGAAGTCCACAAAGTTCCGTGCGTTGTGCTTGTCATAGCATGTCATCAGCATTGTCATCGTCATCAAATATCCCAGAACATTTTCATTATGAATTACATCGAGTCAAGCTGTCTTCCATTGAGTAAGTTATTTAACCGTACCATGCTTGCTATCAGCCGGAAAAAGCATTGCAGCGAATTAGCAATGCACGGCTGGTCGACGTGGCAGCAGCGCTGAAGCACTTAGTACGCACAGTCCTCGCAGCAGCCACGCCGGCAGCCACGAGCGGCACAGTGGCCGTCTCACCTTCGTGAGGTGTGGTGCAGGCCAAACAGCGCAGAACACTGCCCACTCTGTCTGGTCCCCTAGCCTATAGGTGAAGGGTAGTGGATTCGAATGGTTGCTTTGTGCTGATTTATTTATATACGAACAGTGCCTTGTATTCAATCGAAGACTCTTCCGTGTGGTCGTCCATGACTCCTAAGACTTCTTGTTAACGCTGGAAGGAGTGCGTTGATATGCTGTGACCACTGTCATTAATCATTATATAGCCAACAGAGAAGAGAGCAGGTAGTCCTGGCTCATAGTCAGGTCCAGTGAACTGTTGCAGTGAAATGTTCCAAAAAACAGAGCACCAGGACACTCCAGATCCTGCTTTGTTTTCTGGTGCTCAGAGCAGCAGCGGTTCTAGGCGTCCGTACCACGCCTGGACGGCAAAGGTCGCCCACTTCCGACTCCCCAGCCTCTCCAGTCTGCTGGAACACGCCGTAGTGCTGGGGTTGCTGGCAGGGTGGGTGGCGATCACCTGGAGCAGAGTTAGATTGTTCCTCTCGGAGCCCACTGCTTCGACAGTACGCTGGGAGAAAGACTTCCAGCCTCCTGCGTTTTCAGTTGAACCAACAATCTTCCTGAAGGACTCCTTGATAACATTATTATATAATGGATCTATGGAGCATCGCCAAGCTGTTGTCGGTAATCGTTCTCTGCAAGACCTTATCCGGTGGTCTGGCTTGAAGGCGACCGAGATGGTCGAAGGTCTTAACGACACCAGAGAGTACAAAACAGACAACAAGACATATGTGTTCACCGACCGTCATGGCATTTGGAAAGAAAACCTGAACTACGCTTTTGGAGGAACCATTGCAACTCTTATTCCGAGGAGCAAACTAACCGTCGTGCTTATGAGGCTGTACCGCCAAGAAACATTACTGGAAAAGACCGCTTACAAAATCATCGTTCACGGCAACCCGGAATACTGGGGCGACTCATTTCGAGGCTCGGATATGTTTTTCGTTACGAACCGTACGACTAGAACGGAACTGTTCATCACGGCTGACCGCGAGATCAGCCCGAACTTACGTCGAGCGCCGTGCGAACCGGACCCGACATACAACAGGGCTGCCTGCCAGCGGCGATGGTATTTGAAGTGGCTGAAATGCCGTCTGGATGAAGAGGCTGCTCCTGACGGGAGGCCACTCTGCATGGCCACACAGACTCTTGGAACCCTCCCTATCACGGGCTTCAATCCACGTATCCGCAACTTCACGGGGGACGACTTCGACAGACGTCAAGAGCAGATGGATGAGGCGTGTCCGACGTCGTGTGTCCAGGACGGCTTCAGGATATTCGTACGTCCCGGGATATTTGAGAGCGATGCCGAAAAGCTTACTCTGACAATGACATTTGAGAAGGTACGCCGCGTGATGGAGACGAGCGTGACGTACTCGGCACCGGACCTGCTGGCAGACATGGGCGGCTACATCGGCCTCCTGCTCGGCTGGTCGCTGCTCTCCCTCTTCAGCGGCGCCAAGGAGCTGGCCGGGCGCGCGTGCAGGCTGCTGGGTAGCTGGAGCCTCGGCAGGAGGCTGTGGGGGCGGCGCACTGTGCGGCCGGCGACCGAAAACGTGGGGCAGTAATGGGAGGCAGCGAAAGATAGGCACTCAAAAATAGACATCGAGTGGGGTTCGGGCGACCTATACTTTTGTTGTTTAATGCGCCAAAAACAAAACAACAACAACAATGAGTGAATAAGTCAATAGTCATTGAACAAGACTGAAAAGCATAATTGTAGGGATATATGTATTGTACGAAATCGTAAGATTGTGAGTGTAAGAATCAGTTTATGATTCAATGAATCCCTACCTACTAGTTGTTACTTAGTAAGCAACACTGTTTGACGCGTGTTGGCATTCCCATTGGGTACGCACACAAATTAGAGGTGAGTCGTTTCCTAGATTGTGTTGCCTGCTCATTTCGCTCATATTGCCTGAAATGACCAGCGAAATTAAATGTGCAATATAAGCATTATGCGTACATACTATCAAACCTCTGTTTATGTTATCTGCTGAACTAACTACTCAACAATACTGAGAAGGGTTAACCCTCGCCCGTATTCATGGTGTTCTTCCAGCCGCGAACGTATCAGGGGGAGGGGTCGCCGTTTCGCCTCTGATCGAGCTAGAGCTTCGCAGAAAAAAACGAGCGTGTTGCCCGTGATGAGAGGAACCCGATGGTACCCATTTTTAATTTTTAACCCGCGCACGACAGGGGCGGATATCCGCCCCCTGAGGTTTTTCGCAGATAGCGGGAAAACCGCGGTGCGTAGCGCCGCGAAATTTGTTACGAATATTTTCTGATCAATTGTACACATGGTGTGCAAGTTTGCACTTCCTAACTTTTAAGGTCAGGTCACCAGGTCACTTTGAATGACCCAACCTCAAGTCACTTTTTTGCAACTTTGTCACCGTGCCAGAGCTACAGTAGATGTCGGAGGCCTTTGAAAGTCGCAGGATGTTATAAGGTTATTAGTAGCTACATCTCAGAATTTTGATATCGATGACCTAAGGTCAGGTCAATTTCTCGACCTCCCCATTATAAGTCAATGGGGGAAAAAACTCCCTGTTTTTACCACTAAAACGGGTCAGAATGGCCCCATAAACCATACATGACTTCATATACGATCAACCTTCACTACCTTGAGTTCTGTTTTGCTGTTGGGCAGCTGTAAGGTCATGTGACGTCACCAAAGGTCACCAAAGTTTTTTTTTGCCAATAACTCCGCACGGGAACAAGATACAGCCACGCGGATGGTCTCATTGTGTTCAGCTCGTCAAGGCGCATCGAATGATATACATGATGACCTCGAGGTCACATGACCTGAGGTCAACCTTTGATCTTGACCTTCGAGGTCAACATATATATGATTCGATGCGGATTGACAAGAGGATCACGATGATGCCCTTAGTTTGTTCCTATCTTGACTAGTTCGAAAGTTATTTGAGAAAAACTCTCCATATCTAGCGCCGCCATTTTGACTTTTTTGACCCCTGTGACGTCATCTTTGACCTGACCTGAAAATGAACTTTGTAAAAATGGTAGACCTTGTCCGTGCGTATCCCATGCCGTTTACCACTTGTCGCTAGCTTGCTTCGTTCTCGAGATCTCAGGGGGGGGGCGGTCATCCGCCCCCCCCCCCGTCGGTTCTAAGTTGGCGCAGAACCCCGTCGGTGCGCGGGTTAAGGTCCTAGGTCATTGGTTGACCTTCCAGGTCAGGTCAATATCCCAAAAGTCGGGAAAATCGGGACCTGTTAGAACGTCGTAGAGTGTGGCTCCTAATGGGGTTTTCGGGGTGCTGATCACGAATATCATGTTAGTTCTGATCACAGACAATGTCTTCATGCATTTAGGCCAGGTCGGGTCAGGTCAGGTCAGGTCAACCAGTAGGGGTCCTGCCGGGCATTCGCAGTAGGTGTAATCCTCCTCTGACAGCTTTGTAACATGTTACGAAGGCACCAAAACCACTTCGTAAATGTTCATATGGTTGCTAAATTCGAATTCAGCTCCAAAAACTGGCCTAGAAACATGTAAAACTCGAAAAGTGAACCGAGGTCATCAAAGGTCAATGACCTGACCTGATCTTCAGATGACCTTGACATTCACCCTGTCATTTGGGTCAAGGTCATAAAATTTTCAGAGTAGGTGTAAAATTGATCAACTCGAGAGTACTGAAAGTTTTGTCGCGGTCGGCCGCTTTTTACGCGAGATATTCGCGAAAAAAACCGAGGGGGGTCTGTTCGACCCCTCCCCCTATACGGGCGAGGGTGAATCTAATGCAAATGCAGTGTCGACATCAAAATTCCTTTCTCATTTAGAAAAGTCATCTGAACTAAGATGTAGATTATAGGTATAATTGGCATTTATCGACAAACATTCACCTGCTTTGACCGGGTATTATAAGGGATAACATTCACCTGCTTTGACCGGGTATTATAAGGGATAACATTCACCTGCTTTGACCGGGTATTATAAGGGATAACATTCACCTGCTTTGACCGGGTAGTTTAAGGGATAACATTCACCTGCTTTGACCGGGTAGTATAAGGGATTCGATCGCGAGTCCCCAGCGCTATTCACGAGTGTATGGCACTTGACGCATCTAGGGCAATCGGCAAGCACAGTGCAGGTAATAAATTAACGACACAGACTTGACATTTGATCATGGTAACTTCAATAAGGGACGTCTTGATGATTCTGTTTGTATTCGGTGAAACATGTTGTAAATTAATCGATTGAAAAGGACCTGCACGAGTCGCGTGACGCACTAATTACATCCGAGACAATTGAGCCTCTATAGTCTACCATGAAGAATGGTCAGGTAATCAAGCCCTCCCGACCAACATAATCTAGATATGAACATAATGAAAGCATAACTAATTACTGGACAAATTCTTTACGACCTCATTTTACTTACAGGACGTGCTATGGATCAAATGTCCTCCTTCGACCTCATCACTGATGCGTCTGCATGCACATTGCAAAGTACACAATCACCTGCATGTTGCAGGTCACGAACGTCTACAGCAGCAGCAACACGTGCATTATAATATGCAACGAGTCGCGAGTTAGGTAGTCATAAGGACATTGATATTCCTAAATACCCGTCTCCCTAGTCTCCTCCTCCCCGTCCCAAATGTATTTATTTACCCACGCTTCTACAGCCTCTTTAAGCATAATGATCTTCAGTGTACGAGTATAGCAAGGCCTAGCGCACAGTAACCGTTTTCACGACGGCCATCTGGTACACATTTGGTGCACATCTTGTGCAGAATAGGTGCAGATTTGGTCAAATTAGGTTCAGTGTGTCTCTTAGTAACGATCAGCTAGGGTTGCACTAATTGCTTATATGTAAGAGAGTTTAGCGTAGTGAGGAAAATCATCATGATGATTATGAGCATATTTAATTGACCGAATCCTCAATTTAATCTGAATAAAATGACAAATAGCAAAAATTCGGGTATATTCGATCACAGATCTTTGTCAACCCCGGGTTATCCGGGTTGACAAAGATCTGTGATCGAATATAGGTACCCGAATTTTTGCTATTTGTCATTTTATTCAGATTAAATTGAGGATTCGGTCAATTAAATATGCTCATAATTGCTTATATGCCTGCTTTGTAATATTTTCAGAGAGTATCGTCGATTAAAACACGGAAATAAATTCATAAAATAAAGATATTTGCTGTAAAAGAGATTAGGTGCAGATTTGGTCGAATTAGGTGCATTCGCCGGATAGCCCGTCGTGAAAACGGCTATTATGGCACGAGGGGTCAGCAAAGGAACGGCTTCAGTGCCCTTTTGATGAGCGGTTATCGGTATACCAAAAAGCTGGTATCCGATCGACATCTCTACTTACCACCATGAAATGGGATGGATATTTTTTGATAGACGTGAGAACATCTTATCATCACCACTTTCCGTGATCGCTTCCGAATGGGTCAGTAAACTGCTACTCTACTCAGCCTGACACTTATTGCCTGGTTAGCCATTCAGCCACGCATGCTGGCCGGAGCGCCAGGCGACAGGAGCCATTTTCCTCTCAGTTCGACCTACGAACACCCGTCCATGAAGTCGCCGACGCCTGCTGTGACATTGTGCAATCCATCGGCGGCGGAAGGAGCTACAAAGGCCCGGCACTGGCAGGAACGACAATCATTAACTGCGTATTATCCGTGGCGCGGTGAACGGTCCTGGCACTCCCCGAGACCTCAGCGGTTTCTCTGTCCGCTCTGACTCAGGGCTGGACGCTATCTGATGGCCGCTCTGTCGGAGTCGAGGCCGTTCCCGGCGGCAAACGGCGCCCTGCCGTCTGCGCAGTTCCCTGGGAACTCTGTAGCCTTCGACAGGCAGTTAAGCGGGGCTCGACATGTGCTGCCGTCTGCTGGTCACAACGTGAACTAAAGCCTCAGCGCTTTCCCGTTGGTCCGCCCAGTGCTGTAGCGATTCGCGTACCGCAAAAATACGTAACGTAGTCCAGCATACAGAGACCAGCAACATCAATTGGGCAACTGTTCTCAAGAGCAGTGGGTCCCACTGAATGTCCGTTCATGCCTGTCTGAGAATGAGGACACCACTCTCTTCAGTTCTGGCACGACGATACATACATACCTATTCACCAAAGTAAGATTTACAGGTTCACCAAAGGACATACCAGTTCATCACGGGGCAGCCAGACGGGTTTGACGCCTACGTGCGTACGGCGCGCGCGGCAGAACTGAGCCATCACTCATCAGTAATGATGTAACTAACACGTTATAATGGACACTGACGGACCAAGCCGTGCTGTGTGTTTGTACCGTTCTTGGCCATTGCTGGACCATTGTATTTTTATTGGACAATGGACAGCTTTGCCCTTATCAGTATGGAATTCGACGTTCTGAGTCGAGAGCATAGCTCAACGATTTCAGTGTATTTTAATCGCGCTTGTCATTGCACTGACGCTGACTCTTCAGCGTGTGTACTGCATGTTCCATGTAAATGAATTACTAAGACGAGCACGGCATGTCACTGAACTGAACGGCCGGTCGTCCGTGACAGGTGCTCCAGTGGTGGTCGGTCGCCTTTGTGGGTGTCCGGCTCTGCTCTGTAAAATTTTCCCACAGTTCTCATGGCACGCTTTTCCCGAGCTGTCTAGCATCCGAGTGATGAGAACTGTCCGAAAAATAGCCCATCAAAGCAGTCACCGCCATGACATGAAGAGGATATTTTGTTAACATGACTGAAACATCCGACGTGTCAGTCTGTCATCAAGCGAGAACACATCGCTGTGATCTCAGCATTTGAAGTGAATGATGCAGGCCACCGTAGCAGTCGGATAAAAATAATGTGCTCACTCTTGCGTGACAAATCATGGGAAGTCACATAAATGCCGACACGTCAAAGGAAGACACTTCTGACCGCTGAGTGGAGGAACCAACCCAACCTGAAGAGGATGAATTGTTCAATTAGACATGTTTTCCCGAATTAGCCGCGAAACTTTTGTACTTAACGTCGGAAGTAATTCAGAAAAGGGAAAATGCTTACCAGGGAAGGCCGTTTCAGCCGTCACAAACGTGACGAGAGTATTGTTTCCTTGTCGAGTTCGACGGTCGTGCGTCTGTTGATTTACCCGTTCGTGTGTCATGATATAATGACGTATTTCGCACGCGGTGTCAGTTCAAAGAAGGCCGAATCTTATCCGGTCGTGGTGACGCTAATAGACAACTCATTAATGACGTCATTGGAGGACCCTAAGTGACATTATGCTGGGGACAGTTCCAGCATGACGCTTAGGTGACACATTCGAGTGTCTAAGAAACGCACAAGACTGTTGGGCGTGTTAATGATAAGATTTGTGGTGCCGCGAAGGTGCTCATAGCTACGGCGCACGTCGTTAAGAAAATCATGCTAAAATAATGATGAGCTAAAAATAAAATGAAATGATCACTGATTTATGCTTATCATGTTAGCACAACATTCAAAACGGCTGAATTTGCCGGATGCTGCCACGAATACGGCAAATAGCTGCATCTAACGTTCCACAACAAAGCCAATCCTTAAATCTAAGAGCCAACACTTCATCGTCAAGGTCCAATACAAACCCCATACAGGAAGGCCACTGGCACCGTATTCATGCGGCCTTGATAATGAACTAAATGAAAATAAATTATTTAACAAACTACCTACCCGCGGAGGTCTATTTCTAGCTAGACGCCTCATAAGGTGTGGCCGCGCAGTACTGTAGCATGCTTCGGCGTGCTGAAAACTCTAGTTAATTACCTCGCTGGCTTGTTCATGACGAGGCTATCAGACCGCAGTAGAGATACATCGTCTATTTGAACGGCATTTATATTCCACCCGTGTGTCGAGTCGGCCGTGCACGTAAATTTAATTTCGCTTACCTTGCTCGTTAGAGCGTGATAGACATAAAGCTGCAGTGAAACAAAAGCACCGGCAGCGGCCGTCAGGACGGCTGGATCGTGGCGCTTCAGTTGCATTCAGCCGACCATGGTGTACAAATAAAAATGGGATCGGTCTTCGCAAGTCATACAGCTAAGCCAGTTCAAAATATATCCTTATTGAATAACATAACAATAATAAACCCGCTGAAGTCCTAATCATATTCACTGTGTTATGTGTATATACACGGGTATAATAAAATTAATGCTTTTCAGTGCATTGTTTGCAGACAACATTTTGAGACAACGGCATCGCTTGATAATAAACGAAAACAAAGTGCTTAGATCAAAATCTTCGCAAGAGGAAAGGTTCATGTTTTAACCCTAGAACGCCTAGGGGGGGGTTGTATCAACCCCCCCCCCCCTGAGGTTTTTCGAAGTGCACGCTAAACGGCTTGTCGTAGCGGGCTGAAATTTTCAATACCCTCTGGGGCAGCCTTTGCGCATCTTTTGCCGAAAAAAATTGATCGGGTCATGTCAGGTCACGGAGTTATGACGTCATAAGAGGTACAGCCTCCGGCCGACAGTTACCAAACGTGTGCGCCGAATCCCTAGGTTTTCTGCCGGTGATACCCACATTGTTTGATGGATCATGATGAAACTTCCCATGCATGTTGGGGCAAGCATTGGCTATCGTGTGGTGCAAGAAAATTGACCGGGTCAGGTCAGGTCACGGAGCTATGACGTCACAAGAGGAACAGCGTCCGGTACTATTTTTGAAAAGCGCCCGAACCACTATTTTGCTAATTCTTGTCACCTCAATGGGAATATGCAGCAATATTAGCTTCTATAGGGAGCAAATGGACCTCCCAAATCCAAAAATACAATCAGATTTCAAAAATTTAAATTTTGATTTTTCGAATTTCTGCCGCCGACTGTGACCTTGCCGACTTCCGGCGCTCCCAACGCGCCATTTTTAGAGCTAGGGAAACGAAATACATACCAAACGATAGAGAATTGATCAAGGAACACGATAGTGAAGGTTTCAAGTCGATATCTTCCACCGTTTTGCCGCAATCGCCGCGGAAAGTTGAAAAAGTTTGATTTTTTCGGAAAATTTGACCTTTGACCGGTCATAAGTAGGTCAAATGTTGACCTAGGACCAAAAAATATACCACCAATCGCGAGATCCCGTTGAGAGCAATCCGTTGGTTTTTTTTCCGCTAAGCTCTACGACCTTCCGTTTCGAAACGCCAGGGGGGGTCGTAACAACCCCCCCCCCCCTGGTCGTTCGTGTTATGAGAAATGGCCTGGTCGTGCGAGGGTTAAAGTCCATCGTACATATTGTGCAACAAAATGCATGTTTTTACAATTTACTTCACTATTTTACGAAAACTGATGTCTGCGCAAACCCTGTATCGCATGTCACAGCAGAAAATTGTCCATGATTGTAACTTGTAAGTGAAAGTGGCCGTTTAGAGGTGACTGGTCTCAGCCATCGCTAATCTATTTCATACCTTAGCATTGAGCATTCTCCCTTCAGTATTAACCCTCGCCCCGTTGGGGGGGGGCCATTTTGGCCCCCCCCCCCTGTGGTTTTTCCTGAATAGCAAGAAAACGGCGGCGCGCAGCGCCGCCAAATTTTCAGTACCTTCCCGGGCATCAATTTGACACCTTCACACCAAATTTCAAGTCTTAGGTCACCTTAGGTCAGGAGTTATTGAGGTCAAACTGAGGTCATGTTCGAGCAAAAATGAGCAAAAAACATGCAATCTTGAAACGCTCACCAAATCTACAGTTATCAAGCAATTTCAAAGTTCTTTATATGGTCTAGTAGACAAAAAGCGGCGCTACAAAACTGCTATCTCGGATTTTCAAATTTTTTGGTTTTTGACCAAAAAAAATTCAAAAAAATTGATTTTTTTAGAAAAACTTTGAAAAAAATCCAAAATTTTTCCGAATTTCGAAAAAACCGGAATATATGTGATAGTTCCAGCGCTCTTCTATATACATACCAAATTTCAGATCGATATCTCGTTTTTTGGCCAAGTTAGAGCGAAAAAACTGTTCAAAAATGATGACGTCAAATTTTTGAACTCAATTTTCAGCAATTCTAGACCACGTACGGCAAAACAAAGACCACCATTGAACTCCCCGTGACGAGCTGCATCGATTCGATACCCATTTTATGCAAAAATATTAACTTTGAAATTTGACCTAATTTGACCTGACCTTGACCTGACCTTGACCTGACCTTGACCTGACCTTGACCAAAACGTGATCTAAGCTGGCCCCAAAGCCTGCCTGACCCATATAATCGCATTTGTCATGCAAAATGGACCATAAAACATGTATCACACGACACTTTCATAGTGTGACCCCCCCGTGACCTGACCTCTGTGACCTGACCTGGTATCAGTGACCTCAAATAGCAAAATATGTGTTTGAAGAACATTTCCCCATCGATGATTTTCAATGAAATGCATTTTACTCGATTTTACAACGCATTTCTTGAAGTGCCTGTGTGACGGAAGCCACATTTTTTCGAATCACAGCTTACAGGAATTGACAGAATCATAAGGCATGCATATTGGTGTGAGACTAAAAGCCAAACACGCAAAAGTGAAATCATCTGAGAAGAACGGCGCTTCAATTCCCGACACCTTCATGGATAACGCGGGTCAACAGGGCGCAGGCGGCAGATGGCCTACCCCACCTGGACCCGACGTAGCGCCGACCCCTCTTATCGGTCGCACG
Source organism: Amphibalanus amphitrite (assembly GCF_019059575.1). Classification (NCBI taxonomy): domain Eukaryota; kingdom Metazoa; phylum Arthropoda; class Thecostraca; order Balanomorpha; family Balanidae; genus Amphibalanus; species Amphibalanus amphitrite. The sequence continues at coordinate 668,196 of NW_024881701.1, read as the reverse complement.
CCAATTGGGTGGCCACGCCAAAAACGTGCTACACCTGGCACTGCAGAGGTGTAAACACTGCCGCCTCCCCGCCCGCATCTACAGGAAAAGCTCATAACGGAACTTTATCTCTCCAAAGCGCAATCGGCCGGCATCCTGTGCGCCAACCCTCTGCACCTGCGCCTGGGATATCGCCACCGGCACCGCCTCGACCATGGATCGACACCGGTGTGAGCATGTCAAACAAGAAACAGCTGACGCAGGGACCCCTCGGGCCGTATCATGCCGCAAGTGCCGCAAATAGAAGGCGTCAAGCCATCAAAATTACACTCACGCCGACGAAGTTATCAGCCGCCGACAGATGCTAACCAAAAGTCCCAGTCACCCTCCCTGCGGAATCGGAGGTGCAAATATGTACGTCCAGAAGAGCAGATGTTCCGTGCCGAGAGTGGGACACGCCAATGCCCATATCTGGCATTCACCTGACGAGCAGCGACGCCGACGGTCGGGGACTTCTGATACTGGACGGCAGCTGGGACAAATGAGCGTCCAGCAAACAGAGTAATAACTGACGAATTCGCTAATATCACAAGCGTTCGGCCAAAACAGGAACAGCTGGGAAGTTCAATGACCATGGCGGACCATACATATGAACCAATACCCGAGATATCGTGATTACAACCAAACCAAGCAATAAGCGCCGACGCCGGACAGGGTACCTCAGCTTCCCAGCAGAACAAAGGTGTGCACGACAGATGGCAAGAAGATAGCAAAAGTGATAAGCACTGCACCCGGCCCAATTACAACCAGCTGGGAGAAAGTCGATAACCAGGACCGATGCCACTCGTGAGTCATCATACAGATAAAGATACTAGGCCTATCACGCCACACCGACGAATATCTAGCCATGCTTATCACACCTGGAACACCAACGCGATAGTAATCTGGGTATAAAGGAACGAGGCAGTCATGGAGGAGGTACCGAGGAGTGCACAGGGCACCGGAGTGCACGGAGCATCTAGTCCGACCGAGGAGTGCACGGAGCATCTAGTCCGACCGAGGAGTGCACAGGGCACCGGAGTGCACGGAGCATCTAGTCCGACCGAGGAGTGCACAGGGCACCGGAGTGCACGGAGCATCTAGTCCGATCGAGGAGTGCACAGGACACCGGAGTGCACGGAGCATCGAGTCCGGCTGGGCGGAGCGCAGAGGACACGGCAGTGCACGGAGGATGGAGTACGACGGGAGGAGCGCGACGGGCGGCAGCTGACGAGGGAAGATCCAGTACAACAGTGATCGAGAGCTGGATCGAGGAAAGTGCACGCTCTCAGCCATCGACAACGGACGAACTGCTATCATCAGCGACCTCTCGGTGACCGGCTTGGTCAACAACGCCGTTCAAGTAAGAATTGCCACAGAAAGGAAGACTGCTCAATCCTTGCCAACATGCAATCATTCAGCTCCCGTCCCTCACATATTCACTCCGTGATTCGCACCAACCGGCTGATGGTTCAGGGCTACCTTTCTCGGGCTGAGCGTGATGATTAGGCGTAACGACAACACCATGTAAGCTTCTTTTTTAAAGGGGGGGGGGGGCAAAGCGTTGATTGGGTAAATTTATTGGGTGTCTCAAATAGGACTCGGGGACTCAGTTTTTAATTGGATCGCTGTCGAATCATTGCGTCAGGGCTGGTCGGAAATGACGAATTATGTTGCGCGATGGAAAGGGTTGCGCGGGTGTGTAGATTTGGGTAACAGATATGCGCGATGCTATTCTTGTTTTGAAACAAAATCGAATCGAGGGTACGTCTGGTAATCATGAGGCCTCCGCTTGAATTCTAACTTATTTTATTCCAAAGTGTATTGCGTGAATAAAAACTCTGAAAGTTTATCGGCATGAGTGTAAGGAAGGTCAGCAGGGGATGATAAATCTAACGGGCATGAACATCTAGCCAAATGTGAGCGAGTATGGGGAAACATCGAAATGGACCACCCCATGACAATTTTCTCATAATCCGGTCTCTCTCTCTCTCTCTCTCTCTCTCTCTCTCTCTCTCTCTCTCTCTCTCTCTCTCTCTCTCTCTCTCTCTCTCTCTCTCTCTCTCTCTCTCTCTCTCTCTCTCTCTCTCTCTCTCTCTCTCTCTCTCTCTCTCTCTCTCTCTCTCTCTCTCTCTCTCTCTCTCTCTCTCTCTCTCTCTCTCCCTCTCCCTCTCCCTCTCCCTCTCCCTCTCTCCCTCTCTCTCTCCCTCTCCCTCTCCCTCTCCCTCTCTCTCTCTCTCCCTCTCTCTCTCTCTCTCTCTCTCTCTCTCTCTCTCTCTCTCTCTCTCTCTCTCTCTCTCTCTCTCTCTCTCTCTCCCTCTGCTGTATTCTCTATATTGCTCCCAATGATTGTACCATATATCGACGCGATTGCACTAAACCATACAACAAAGTAGGATAAAGACCGAGACAATCCAACTAGCCGGAAAGAGGCTGGTTCGAGCCAGGCCCCTGTGCCTGTTTTGACTCTGCTGACGCCGTCGATCACTGCGAGATGGAAAATGAGTATTCCGTGACTCGATGAATTCTACTGCGTATTCCCATGAAGTATAGCAAAGGCACCGAGCGGCTAGCCGTCCGTGTCGGCCGGACTTTGAAGGGCTAGGGCTAATATGTAAGAGTGTAAGAGCGATAAACGAGGGCAAGGTTGTCGAGTCATAATGTCGCGGAGTGGCTCCGCCGAGGTGTTCAGAAGAAACACAGAGTTATGGTTTCGCGGAGTGGCTCCGCCGAGAGTATAAACATTTAGGAACTTATCCCTCAACTGAAGCACAACCGGACCACCCACAACACCGAGTCGACAGACCGGCAGAGGTGCGTACAACCGCTGTTTCCTTTGAGCTTTGGCGAAATCATCCGCACTGTGGCAGTGCGCGCGAGCGAGAGAGAGGTAGTCGATGGAAATGTAGAGTTGTTATGCGGAGTGGCTCCGCCGAGGGTATTATCATTTAGGAACTGATCCCTCAACTGAGGCACAACCGGACCACCCACAACACCGAGTCGACAGACCGGCAGAGGTGCGTACAACCGTTGTTTCCTTTGAGCTTGGGCGAAATTATCCGCACTGTGGCAGTGCGCGCGAGCGAGAGAGAGGTAGTCGATGGAAATGTATGCACTGGTGGCCGGGAGTGCGTGAGAAACGTAACTTCAGCGGAAGAGAGTTACAACGTAAATGGGGTCAGAAGGACACCCAGTGCCAATTTGCTTAGAATTCGGGGACTTAAAGGGGTTAACACCTCATTATACGCGCATAAGTACCAAGCAGGGTATAAACTCACCTCAGGAGATAACCATGCAATTTTCAGCGCCACTGGGGGGATTAGATGGAAACGGGAGGGTCGGTTTGTCTAGCCGAATGTTCTTCGTAGATGTATGCATGATCGAATAAATGTGCGTGCGCGGATGAAAGGGAGTAACGAATGGTTATATTAAGGACCAGTGGGAGCTAGACACTCATGCTCGAATTGCATTTATTTCTCTGATGGGATAGAGCCCTTGGCATCGAACGGATACGAAATGGGAACATGGGAAGGCCTTGCCCTGGGATTTAAAGCCAAGCAATTCCAGCAGCCGGTGGCAAATCCCATCCCTTCCAAATTGAACCCATTCCTCCCCGAGCAGTGAAGGCTATATGTTGTAAGGAAATTGTAAGCCTCTCAAATAAATTTGTACTGCACGACGGCGGAGCTGGTGCCAAGTGGGAATCGGACAGGCGTTAAAGAGGAGACGGTCCACCTGCCCACCCGGTGTCGTCCTCCGAGGCGGACGATCACACCGCTAACTGCCACCCGTCACTCACACGGCACATGTGCACCGCAAAGCCGCCCAGCAGCACCGCTACAGTACTGGCGCCCTAAACGTGGGGCATTGCAATTATCTTTCAACACGAAGTCAGCAGAGTTGCTTGAACCGAAGAACCCAGAAAACGAAGATGCAGACACGACACTAAACGCAGACAAGTATCATGCTGAGGGAAGACGCAAATAAAGTGAAAGATAAGCAAATTAGATTCTACAAACAGCAAGATGTGGGGAAGAAAATGTACTGAACAATGCTTGAAAAACCATCGAGACGAAAAATGCAGAGCGCCGACATAGCGATCGACTGGAACCGGATACGGAGGCTCTTCACACAGAAGAGAGAAGGCAGGAGATGCAAAAATGGAGCAGGCAAAGTATATCTCCGCTCCGATGACAGTCGACTGGAAAAGACAAGCAAGCAGTCTCCATATATAGGCAGGAATGCAGCTCTCTCGCATTCTGCTAAAATCACTACTCATTACCAAAATCCCGATTCGGTCAGCGAAAGCAGCAAATTTTCCCCTTCAATGCAATGTCCCTTAAAAACAGTATTCCTTCCGTCTTTCTTGAACAAGAACGGAAATCAAGAAGCAACCTGCCCTGACAGCAAGTCATCTAGTCAGCTCAGCCGAACACGTCATCATTAATTTACTGATCTGTCATCTTTTCCAATTATTCCAGCCTTCCCACGATGCGAAGGTCCAGCCCTTCCAACCCTAAGGAATATCCAACCATCCGTCAATCAAGAACCGCGGCTCAATGTCCGCTCAGAATACCTCTCTCATGTCTAACAGCAGGCACGGGCGTCACCATAAGCCTTGCCGCCTCACTACGAGAGCCGACTGGAGCCGAGGACGACAGACGGGGCGGAATGCGGCATGCAGTACGAGCAAGAGAAGGCACACGCCGAATCGCTGGACTTCAACACTCCGGGGGGACACCGGACACCAGCCTGCATTCTTGGAAGCTGGAGCAGCAGCGGTCAAACAGTAGGTGGGGTGGAGTGTTCGAGGATAGAATCATGTGACATGTCATTGCGGCGTTGTAGTAAAAAATAAGGGGGCTTTGTGTAGGCGAGCTGTAGGGAGATTAGGTAAAATAATGTTTGCTTTATTGTTACTAGGTAAAACACACCTACTGTTTGCTCCGTGTAAAAGCATAGGAACAATGGCATTCTCTATCGTTGCGTCGGCGTTAAAAGCAATGTTACAATCGATCGCGTGAACAATGTTTAGATGGTTTGACTATGTCTGTATGTTGGCCCAAAAACAATAACCCTAGACATGAACCATCAGCCGGCATCAGCCCACGATTAGTGTACACGAACACAGCTAGAGAAGAAAGGAGTCAATGAAAAAAAATATGCTCAAAGGACAAACACAGACAAGAGAAAAAAACACAACAAGAGTCAAAAACAGATAAATCGTGACGATGACTGAAGAAACCCAGCCTGCATTGGACATACGCACAAACACACACACATGCACACAAACACACACACACACGAAGAAACAAAATTGTGGGGGCACAATTTAAAAGAAATGAGCCTGAAAATGTGACGGAAGCCACATTTTTTCGAATCACAGCTTACAGGAATTGACAGAATCATAAGGCATGCATATTGGTGTGAGACTAAAAGCCAAACACGCAAAAGTGAAATCATCTGAGAAGAACGGCGCTTCAATTCCCGACACCTTCATGGATAACGCGGGTCAACAGGGCGCAGGCGGCAGATGGCCTACCCCACCTGGACCCGACGTAGCGCCGACCCCTCTTATCGGTCGCACGCCAATTGGGTGGCCACGCCAAAAACGGGCTACACCTGGCACTGCAGAGGTGTAAACACTGCCGCCTCCCCGCCCGCATCTACAGGAAAAGCTCATAACGGAACTTTATCTCTCCAAAGCGCAATCGGCCGGCATCCTGTGCGCCAACCCTCTGCACCTGCGCCTGGGATATCGCCACCGGCACCGCCTCGACCATGGATCGACACCGGTGTGAGCATGTCAAACAAGAAACAGCTGACGCAGGGACCCCTCGGGCCGTATCATGCCGCAAGTGCCGCAAATAGAAGGCGTCAAGCCATCAAAATTACACTCACGCCGACGAAGTTATCAGCCGCCGACAGATGCTAACCAAAAGTCCCAGTCACCCTCCCTGCGGAATCGGAGGTGCAAATATGTACGTCCAGAAGAGCAGATGTTCCGTGCCGAGAGTGGGACACGCCAATGCCCATATCTGGCATTCACCTGACGAGCAGCGACGCCGACGGTCGGGGACTTCTGATACTGGACGGCAGCTGGGACAAATGAGCGTCCAGCAAACAGAGTAATAACTGACGAATTCGCTAATATCACAAGCGTTCGGCCAAAACAGGAACAGCTGGGAAGTTCAATGACCATGGCGGACCATACATATGAACCAATACCCGAGATATCGTGATTACAACCAAACCAAGCAATAAGCGCCGACGCCGGACAGGGTACCTCAGCTTCCCAGCAGAACAAAGGTGTGCACGACAGATGGCAAGAAGATAGCAAAAGTGATAAGCACTGCACCCGGCCCAATTACAACCAGCTGGGAGAAAGTCGATAACCAGGACCGATGCCACTCGTGAGTCATCATACAGATAAAGATACTAGGCCTATCACGCCACACCGACGAATATCTAGCCATGCTTATCACACCTGGAACACCAACGCGATAGTAATCTGGGTATAAAGGAACGAGGCAGTCATGGAGGAGGTACCGAGGAGTGCACAGGGCACCGGAGTGCACGGAGCATCTAGTCCGACCGAGGAGTGCACGGAGCATCTAGTCCGACCGAGGAGTGCACAGGGCACCGGAGTGCACGGAGCATCTAGTCCGACCGAGGAGTGCACAGGGCACCGGAGTGCACGGAGCATCTAGTCCGATCGAGGAGTGCACAGGACACCGGAGTGCACGGAGCATCGAGTCCGGCTGGGCGGAGCGCAGAGGACACGGCAGTGCACGGAGGATGGAGTACGACGGGAGGAGCGCGACGGGCGGCAGCTGACGAGGGAAGATCCAGTACAACAGTGATCGAGAGCTGGATCGAGGAAAGTGCACGCTCTCAGCCATCGACAACGGACGAACTGCTATCATCAGCGACCTCTCGGTGACCGGCTTGGTCAACAACGCCGTTCAAGTAAGAATTGCCACAGAAAGGAAGACTGCTCAATCCTTGCCAACATGCAATCATTCAGCTCCCGTCCCTCACATATTCACTCCGTGATTCGCACCAACCGGCTGATGGTTCAGGGCTACCTTTCTCGGGCTGAGCGTGATGATTAGGCGTAACGACAACACCATGTAAGCTTCTTTTTTTAAAGGGGGGGGGGCAAAGCGTTGATTGGGTAAATTTATTGGGTGTCTCAAATAGGACTCGGGGACTCAGTTTTTAATTGGATCGCTGTCGAATCATTGCGTCAGGGCTGGTCGGAAATGACGAATTATGTTGCGCGATGGAAAGGGTTTGCGCGGGTGTGTAGATTTGGGTAACAGATATGCGCGATGCTATTCTTGTTTTGAAACAAAATCGAATCGAGGGTACGTCTGGTAATCATGAGGCCTCCGCTTGAATTCTAACTTATTTTATTCCAAAGTGTATTGCGTGAATAAAAACTCTGAAAGTTTATCGGCATGAGTGTAAGGAAGGTCAGCAGGGGATGATAAATCTAACGGGCATGAACATCTAGCCAAATGTGAGCGAGTATGGGGAAACATCGAAATGGACCACCCCATGACAATTTTCTCATAATCCAGTCTCTCTCTCTCTCTCTCTCTCTCTCTCTCTCTCTCTCTCTCTCTCTCTCTCTCTCTCTCTCTCTCTCTCTCTCTCTCTCTCTCTCTCTCTCTCTCTCTCTCTCTCTCTCTCTCTCTCTCTCTCTCTCTCTCCCTCTCCCTCTCCCTCTCCCTCTCCCTCTCTCCCTCTCTCTCTCCCTCTCCCTCTCCCTCTCCCTCTCTCTCTCTCTCCCTCTCTCTCTCTCTCTCTCTCTCTCTCTCTCCCTCTGCTGTATTCTCTATATTGCTCCCAATGATTGTACCATATATCGACGCGATTGCACTAAACCATACAACAAAGTAGGATAAAGACCGAGACAATCCAACTAGCCGGAAAGAGGCTGGTTCGAGCCAGGCCCCTGTGCCTGTTTTGACTCTGCTGACGCCGTCGATCACTGCGAGATGGAAAATGAGTATTCCGTGACTCGATGAATTCTACTGCGTATTCCCATGAAGTATAGCAAAGGCACCGAGCGGCTAGCCGTCCGTGTCGGCCGGACTTTGAAGGGCTAGGGCTAATATGTAAGAGTGTAAGAGCGATAAACGAGGGCAAGGTTGTCGAGTCATAATGTCGCGGAGTGGCTCCGCCGAGGTGTTCAGAAGAAACACAGAGTTATGGTTTCGCGGAGTGGCTCCGCCGAGAGTATAAACATTTAGGAACTTATCCCTCAACTGAAGCACAACCGGACCACCCACAACACCGAGTCGACAGACCGGCAGAGGTGCGTACAACCGCTGTTTCCTTTGAGCTTTGGCGAAATCATCCGCACTGTGGCAGTGCGCGCGAGCGAGAGAGAGGTAGTCGATGGAAATGTAGAGTTGTTATGCGGAGTGGCTCCGCCGAGGGTATTATCATTTAGGAACTGATCCCTCAACTGAGGCACAACCGGACCACCCACAACACCGAGTCGACAGACCGGCAGAGGTGCGTACAACCGTTGTTTCCTTTGAGCTTGGGCGAAATTATCCGCACTGTGGCAGTGCGCGCGAGCGAGAGAGAGGTAGTCGATGGAAATGTATGCACTGGTGGCCGGGAGTGCGTGAGAAACGTAACTTCAGCGGAAGAGAGTTACAACGTAAATGGGGTCAGAAGGACACCCAGTGCCAATTTGCTTAGAATTCAGGGACTTAAAGGGGTTAACACCTCATTATACGCGCATAAGTACCAAGCAGGGTATAAACTCACCTCAGGAGATAACCATGCAATTTTCAGCGCCACTGGGGGGATTAGATGGAAACGGGAGGGTCGGTTTGTCTAGCCGAATGTTCTTCGTAGATGTATGCATGATCGAATAAATGTGCGTGCGCGGATGAAAGGGAGTAACGAATGGTTATATTAAGGACCAGTGGGAGCTAGACACTCATGCTCGAATTGCATTTATTTCTCTGATGGGATAGAGCCCTTGGCATCGAACGGATACGAAATGGGAACATGGGAAGGCCTTGCCCTGGGATTTAAAGCCAAGCAATTCCAGCAGCCGGTGGCAAATCCCATCCCTTCCAAATTGAACCCATTCCTCCCCGAGCAGTGAAGGCTATATGTTGTAAGGAAATTGCAAGCCTCTCAAATAAATTTGTACTGCACGACGGCGGAGCTGGTGCCAAGTGGGAATCGGACAGGCGTTAAAGAGGAGACGGTCCACCTGCCCACCCGGTGTCGTCCTCCGAGGCGGACGATCACACCGCTAACTGCCACCCGTCACTCACACGGCACATGTGCACCGCAAAGCCGCCCAGCAGCACCGTTACACCTGTAAACGGTGAAAATTGGACCTTTGACCTGACCTGTGACGTCATCGGTTTGACCTAGGTCAATAAAATTGGGTCACAAGGTAGTTCCCCGTTGGGGCTATCCAACGCCGTTTACCGCTTGTCGCTATGTTGCGTGGTTCTCGAGATCTTAGGGGGGGCCAAAATGGCCCCCCCCAACCGGGCGCGTTGCTCGGCAGAGCCCAACGGGGCGCGGGTTAACAATCTTCTACATTCTAGTATGTTAAACAGATGAGCCCGCATTGCATCACTTCAAATAGGAGAAACGTTGGAATAACAGATAAACATAGAGGGCCAGGGCCTCGTTTTATAAAGCGAGTCCGCCGACCGCAACTTACGCCGTTTTTTCTTTCTTGTATTGCAAGTGCATGTGAAGCGATGACGATACTTTGAATCGTTGATTTTATTTATCTTGCAAGCAAGAACAGGAGGGAGAAGGATAAATAAATTCATCGTTTCACATGTGCTTGCAATACAAGCCCAAAAACTGACGTAAGTTACGGACTCGCTTTATGAAACGAGGCACATATTGCACGTCTTGGACTATCCTACCTTAGCGACCATATGGACATCGCTGCCTGCCCTTAGTTAGCCTGAACCACATGCCCACTTAGTTGTGACTACCCTATTATCTATCAATATAGCGTGCCTTACCAAACCACGCGTTGACGGGTGTTACCAAAATTGGCCCGTCTCCACCACCCACATCGGAGGGTGTCGTGCACGCGGCCCGTTTCCGGGCGGTTTCCAGTTTCCACCGGGTCCTTTATGGACGCCTGCATCTCGACCAGGGTTGTGCTTGACTCATGAGTCGAGTCAGAAATTTGACTCAACTCTGACTCAAATGAGTCAGGGTTGAGTCGAGTCGGATAAAATGTTGAGCTGTTGAGTTGAGTCAGAGTTGAGTCGGACAAAAATATTAAGGTGTTGAGTTGAGTCAGAGTTGAGTCAGTAAAATAACTTTTGACATTGAGTTGAGTCAAAAACATTTAGGAACATGAGTCAGCTGACTCACCTTTCTAGAAACATAAATATATAAGCTTTTCATTCTCCCCTCGCTTAACAGCTTAGGCCTGGCCTTGCTGCCGAATTTTTTCACCCCCCCCCCCCCCCGCTCAACAGCTTTTTTATATGAGTCAATTATGAGTCAACACACTTGACTCAACAAAAAATTTGAGTCAAGTTTGAGTCAACTCATATTTTCATTGAGCCGCTTGAGTCATAAGTCGAGTCAAGGGGAAAAAATCAGCTCCTTGTTTGAGTCAGAGTTGAGTCAGGGCTTTCTGAAGTTGAATGCTGAGTCGAGTCGGCAAATTTTTTGAGTCGAGCACAACCCTGATCTCGACAGGAAGGTGGCATGTCTCACAACGTTACCGTGAAATTTGTCCGTGAAACTCGGGCGGTGTCAGACGACCTCTGTGATCAGCGCGGCGGCAGAATCCTTGTAGAAAATGTTAAATGAGATATACCACAACCCTCAAACAACCCGTCACACTAAATGTCTCTGCTAGAGGGCGATTATGAATCAACAACCAGCGAATTCTGAAAATGGCACGCTTGGGCGCTGAAGGGGAGCACCAAGGTGACCTACATATATAGGTACACTCTTCGAGTGAAATTACAGGTAGAATAACAGCGACAGTATATGAATGGAGGCATTAATAACATCCACTGAAAGGTCATTCGGGTAATGTGGTATCGTATCCACTATATTATATTTCACATGTTCACGAGTCAGGTATGCACCCCGGACATTGCACTCGTGTATCCATGGTCCACCCACATCTGTCCTGTTTCATCTGCGCTCTGCAGGATTAAATCATCAATCATTAAACAAGATATTCCTTTTCAATATACCTATAAAACTGTTGAGCTCATAAACAAAACGGAAATTTTTCAATCCATGCTTCACGAAAGCATCACGGAGCTTGTTTCCTGAGTTGAGATGTGACCGATCCGGTCATGCCGGCACTGACCAATGGCCAGCGCTGGTACTGACCAATGGCCGTACCTACCAGCACTATTCCCCGAGGCCTGAGCTGAGCTGTGACCAATCCGCGGTCACCTGACGGCACTGACCAATGGCCAGCGCTGGTACTGACCAATGGCCATGAGCTGAGCTGTGACCGATCCGGCCACCTGACGGCACTGACCAATGGCCAGCGCTGATACTGACCAATGGCCAGCGCTGGTACTGACCAATGGCCGTACGAGCACTATTCCCTGAGCTGAGCTGTGACCGATCCGGTCACCTGACGGCACTGACCAATGGCCAGCGCTGATACTGACCAATGGCCGTACCAGCACTATTCCCTGAGCTGAGCTGTGACCGATCCGGTCACATGACGGCACTGACCAATGGCCAGCGCTGGTACTGACCAATGGCCAGCGCTGGTACTGACCAATGGCCGTACCGGCACTATTCCCTGAGCTGAGCTGTGACCGATCCGGTCACATGACGGTACTGAACTGACCAATGGCCAGCGCTGGTACTGAGTCTGACCAATGGCCGTACCAGCACTATTCCCTGAGCTGGGATGTGACCGATCCGGTCACCTGACGGCACTGACCAATGGCCAGCGCTGGTACTGACCAATGGCCAGCGCTGGTAATGACCAATGGCTGTATACCGGCGCTGACCGGCACCGATCTGACCGTCAGACCACCGCCGGTCAGACCAGCACCAATCTGACCGCCAGACCGCCGCGGCCGCCAGATGTGTGCCAGGCGCCGGCGGAGGCGGCCCGGTGTCGACATGCCGCCGCCGCCGCCGTCAGCGAGTGTTGACCCAGCACTTTCTCTCGGCGCGCGCCGCGGGAGCCGACACGGTCCGCGGCAGACGCGGTGGTCGTCCGCAGGGCACGGGGCGGCAGAGCCGGTCCGAAACCCCCGGCTGATCTGGGGAGTTGCGGAGCTTCTGATCCGAGCCAGATCAGCTTATAAAGCGTCTGCATGGATTGTGTCGTGTCGAGAGCTCTCCAGAGGAGTCTCTAACGGCCCCGCCATTGAGGGATTCACCATCAAACTGGTGTCACAACGGCACCTGCGCTGGAAGGCTGCAGTCGACAGGGGTCTTGCACAAACACAGACGGGTTTGAATTACGATGCAGGTGGCGGGGACAATGGCGTTATCGATCTAGGCGATGTACAGGTTTCCTACGTGAGGTTGGGCTTGAATAGTAGCCATTTGCAGGATGAAATGTCCCAGTGATGGATGAATGCAATCATGCCCTTATAAAACTGTGAAGATTCACAGATAACCCAGGCGCCTAGGGTATATGACAGACGACGTCGTGTGGGGTCCGCAATGCCGGCAGACTCGAGCCTGTCATCTCTCAAATGTACAGACAGGCTGACAAGTCTGCTGCAGAGTTGAGCCCCGACCTGACCTGCTGTCTGTTACCATCGAACAGATTACACAACCGCTGACCGGCCAGCTGCCGACCGCTCGACCGTCGCCCCAGGCTCACTGGACCGAGTAGTCTGGGACTCTGGCTGCCAGCTGGAGGTCCGGCAATCGTCAGTACATGGTAGTCGGGCTCGACGCTCCGGGAGCGGGACCCTCTCATGTCGGCTTCTCACCGGCGCGACCACCGGACGCGATCCATTTAGATGAGACGATCGGAGCCGAGAGGAGGTTTTTCACAACGCAACTGCACGAGCGACTTTATCACGAGCTGATCCGAAGAGCAACGACCGACATGTAATTTCGGCAGCGCTTTTTCTGCGGTTGCTGCTGCTTCCTAACCGCTGAACTCGTAAGCTCCCTGCCGTTGACGGGGAGGTGAAACGCGAGGTGAAACGGAGAGCCTGATCAGAGCGGGAGCGAAGTGGAGGCATGTGGGTCAGGGTCCGACCCGGCAACTGCAATTCACGCATGACCTTATTGGCAGGCGACTGCAGTCGTTTATTTTGCCAGACCTCGGAGAGATGGTGAAAGCGGTGGCATATTTGACGCTCGGTGCTGTATTGTTCTGCTAGAAGCGGGTATCCGACGGGGCGTCTAAAATTACGGTCCGTTTATCTATCTAAACACGGCCTGCATATTGATCTGCAGGGCTCGCCATTGCAAGAGGCACTACCAATACACTCAAGGACGACTCAGTTAACCTTGCTCGGCGTGATCTGCAGATGAAGCCTGAGTTGATTGATGATTCTTTACATAACGTATCCGGTTTTCCCACGGTTTTCTCCAGACACCGTCTAAAAAATGCGCAGCAGCAGAGCCATCAGGTTGGAACTTCCGAAATCAGGCTTACATTTGTAACAAGTTCGCGTGATAGCTAATTCTGGACGGATGACTATCTAATTTTATTTGACAGCTGAAGTGCAGAGGTGATGCGACAATTTAATTTCGATCCTATATAGGTTTAAAAGGGCTGACTGTGTGTGTGTGTGTTTTTATGTTGCTGCTCAAACGCACCGCGAAAGTCATCCGTCGTCTTATGCTGTTACGTCCCTTATCGGAATGGTGGACTCTGAGGACTGGGATCCCCATGTCTTCAATGCAGCAGCCATCGGGTATGGGTAGCGGTTCGTCACTCATGATCAACGCCGCGGCTGTGTTACGCCTGACGTAAATACATCCGTAACGTAACAATGTAATATCAATAATATCACTTTCCAACGTAATTGGCGCCTTTGAATGTACCTACTCTATGGGTCCTTTTCGATTTCTATGAGTTTGTTGACTGAGAATGAGAATTTTTCCATTCACACTCACTGGAAACAAATGGCACTAAGATAAGGTGAAAAGACTATGACACTGACGGGCGCCAAATCGATTTGCAGCTCGAAGTTTTTTTTTTGCATTCGTTCACAGAAAAAAAAATATTGTAACGTTTGCATGCAACTTTTACGCATATCAGGGCCAATTTCAAGCAACAGTGGACTTCTGTTAGCTAAGAGATTACTAATATGGCTGCCGCTGAAGGCATGCATTATAATGAACATTTTGCCGATTTGTTTGTTTATGTCAATCAAATCGTTATATGTATGTAGGCAAGCTAATTAAAGGGTTTGACATAACATCAAACAAATATGTCAAGCAATTCCATTTTACAAACTTCACCTGCAGTGAGGTTGGGGGAGCGCACCTTTTCAAGCTTCGAGCCGTTCCCAGCCTTTCGCACGTCGTCTTTTTACAAACTATTGATCAGCTATTTCATGAATGCTCTGATTTTACTAGCCGTCTATCAGGTCTTCAGTTAGTCGCTTTAACGAGTCCTCTGAGAGCCGACAGCATAACTAGCCTGTTGGAATCCGGACCCGTCTGAAAAGTTGCCAAGTCAGCTTCGTGCACCAATGTGCATTCTCTGTTTGGAGGTGATGACAAGATATAAAGAGCAGAGCTGACGGGACAGCCGCGTCCTTCATCTACGCCAGCCTTGGTTGGCGGCACCGTTCGGTCAGAGACCCAAGGCGTGATGTATGAAATAGTCAGCTGAAAGGGGCATGGTAGCCTTCATCGGTGAAGACGGGATATTACCAGAACAGAAATCAATCGTGCTAACGTATGAACAAGTTAACGGATGCGGGATGATATGCATTCACGAAACTCCTCAATTTTCAAACGCAGCTGACAGGATTTCAACACTGCAAACGATAGCTGATACCTGAAACACCGGCGGGTAGGTACTTACATACACCTAAATCTGAGATGGTCATCAGCGAGTTACGATCCATAGACCAAGATCGGGCGGCGTTTGACCTTGGTGTTCACGGCGTCCCCGCCGGTACGTTGGACCGAGCCATCATGTCTGGACCCGGTGGCAAACGGGTTAACGCCGCATAATAACCGGCGCGCGACCGTGCCCGGCGCGGCGGACATGGACCCAGCGCCGAGCCGCGTCCCCGTAGGGGCACACACCGCTCCTGGCACTGCTATTGGGGCCCGCTGAGCCGCTCTGACCGGGCTTCATAACCAGCTAATCGCGCCGCGGCCACACGCCCACAGCCAGCGGCCCTTGCAGTCACCTTGTGTGCAGTCCTTAGATCTTGTTGCGCAACGGTGACCTGATTAAACGGCGTCGTGTGTAAATAGCCCGGATAATTGAAGAGGTGGCCCGTTTATTGACGCTGGCAGCGTTTGCCGTGGCCCGCCGCGGGTCCTCCGGGAGTGACCGGTGACCCCGGGTGCATGGTGGTCGGATGACCGGCGCGCCGCTCCGACCGCACTGCTCGGGTGGCGATGGCGGTGCCAAGGTTTCCCAAACGCTCAGTGGCCAGCGGTCAGACGGCCGATGAAGAAATGTCGCTCTCGACCAACGGGGATGAACAGCGGTAACAGACCCATGGGAAACTACTGACGGGCAACGGGAAACGGGCAACAGACCGATGAGACGCCGAGTGATGAGCTAGGAGCACCGCTTGGAGCTAGCGCTCTTGACCGCAAGTTCCCTGTGCAATCAGACAACCGCCCACTGGGGACGAGCGCCAGAGCCCCGGGTTGTTGACGGTGCCGGGCAGGGACGGGTACCCGCGAGATTGCCTAACACCGCCCTTGATGAAACGAGTCTCCGACTCCGGTCGATGCAATGAGGCTTCGGAGAGGCAATAACGCCCAGCGCCGTCATAGGGACTCATGAGACCGGTCGGTCGATCGGTTGATTGCTTGAGAGGAATTACTGAGACGCAGAAGTCTGGTGCTAGATCGATCATAACTTGGGAATGGAGACCGCAGTGGTCTGCTTCGCATCGGTATGTGAAGCCGGATGAGCTAAATACACATCAGACAGCCTATCATCAACGGCTTTGCAATCGATCTCATAACTCCGTCATACCATGTCGGGTGTTGCGATACAGATATGCAACTCTGTGGTTGTTGTTTTATGTTACATGACAGCCCCCTGCAGTGCGCATGAGGGGGTTACCCGGCACGAGGCGATGTGTAATTAGTGGGGGTTTCTGATCGAGGGAGGGGAGGAAAGCCCGAGGCGGCAGATGCAGTGGGACAGATGGCCGCGTGGCCTCGCAGATCCCTCCGGGAAGTCAACCAGATGAGGGGGATGGGCTCGGAGCCGTCATGGTTTAGTTTCAGGTCCGCCTGGAGACGCGTAAAGGGGAAGCCCGTCTTCTCCAAACATTTTTTTATGAAACATAAAGGAAAAGGGAAAACGTTTGTGCAACAACAGAACCACTACTGGTGTCTGGCAATCACATCATTTCCAAAAATGTTAATATATATTTTTTCGCGGCATGCG
Organism: Amphibalanus amphitrite; assembly: GCF_019059575.1. Lineage (NCBI taxonomy): Eukaryota > Metazoa > Arthropoda > Thecostraca > Balanomorpha > Balanidae > Amphibalanus > Amphibalanus amphitrite. The sequence continues at coordinate 651,602 of NW_024881701.1, read as the reverse complement.
CCCAATGAACATTGCATTTGCACCCTAATACTCATCTTATTAATTATTTGTTCACCAGTCGGCGTGAGGGCTGCTTTCCTTACGAAGGGGCTTACTGGGCTCATATGGAGCATCACCTATGAAAGTTTTGCCCAAGTTGGCACTTGGCCTGGCCAGGCTTGGTAGTTGGTAATATGTAATTTTGGCGCAGATCCCCGCTGATGTTTGCACTGATCACTAGTTTCCTTTAAGCAGTCCAACCCAGAAATGTAGCAGCGGCACTATTTACCTCGAATGTGGGATTTTGAATGAAATAACATGAACCTGAAAATTGCCAAAGGCTTACGAAGATCGCTTGGTTTTGTGATTTCCAGTTGTCTTTACCTAACATGTCCTAAGTGAAGCTAATGACACGCTGGAATAAACTAGAACAAATATCACACTTTCCCTTCCAATTTGCCATTCAATAAACCAACAACATAATAATAAACACGTCGCATGCACCACTTGTCTGAGTGATTGGTGACACCAATTAGCAGGTCCGGCGGATTGTGAGACACCATCCATGGTGAGTGGCCCGTGACACCGCTCGCTGCTGCCGCCGACCGGCCCGATTACATCACGACCCGTGCACAGTTACACCGGCGTCCCGTGCCGTGCCAGCCGCCGGGTCAAGGTCACGGTGTCGACGGGACAGGTCACAGGGCAGCCAGATCAGATGTGGAGATTCACGGCTGGGCTAGCTGCTGACGAAACACGGCGCCAGTTTCCAAACCGGCGTGGCGCGGCGCGTCTGTGGTGCGAGGCGGCGGTTCTGGCGCTCTGACGACGGCTGTGGCGCGGCCCCAGTGCCACTGAGCCGTGTATTCAAAGCCGCTCAGAGAGGCGTATGACGTAACGGCACATCTGAACCACGCAACGGTCTCTCGGCCGGTGGAGCACTTACAATACTCCGAATTCTCGCCAGGAATAGAGGGGAGGGGGATGAGCGACTGGAACCAAACCGAGTGAGACTGAACAGTGACCACTGAAATGAGCAGTTCGTATGAAAGGCCATAACTAATTTGGCTATGCCTCTCCCCGCTCCTACGAGCATCACCTAAATGTCTGACTGGATGTTGCTAGATACATTTGCATGTTACTGTAATTTCCTAAAAATATAACCAAACCAAAGCTAGGTATTCCCAGTTTGATATGTTCACATATAGCTTGTGATGTCGATCCTAAGTTACACTGGTGGCGTCTGCAGCGCCTGCTATACTTACCTGAGCCATGCCTGCAAATAACATGCCGTGTCAAATGCCATCATCGTCCATTCAGCCGTCAGCGATCGACGATATAAGTCGTTTGTCGATCTGCGGAATTCTGGACGACGCTACTGACACCTCCCAGTATTCTAGGGCCACAATCTGACCCTGTACGCAACCTCGACCTAGGTCAGACACCGAGGGTCACTGAAGTCCTCGGGCATCCACAGTGAGGTGCCGTTAGCCGCACGCTGTGCAGCCCAGGGTGAAATCGCTCTCGGAAATGCCTCTGGTGTGGTTAGGGATATGAGAAGGACACGTCGATAAGTGGTCCCATCCGGTGTTTGGGGTTCCGCTGAGGTCGGGAGCGATCCGGCTGACCGGGCCGCTGACGGATGGACGGGTCAGCCGAGTCGCCCGCGGCGTTGTCCTGACATGCGGCCGACACGACCCGTGGGAACGGAGGTCCTCGGGCGGCCCGCGAGAACATGCCGTGTGAATTTCGAGATGGATAATTCCGCTAAGTGAGCCGGCGTGCTGTGTTTATAATTATCTCCATTCAACGATGGCACGACCGACTGTGTTTACAGCCCTGACATCTCGGCTGGTTGGTCACTATACGATGGGCTTTCCAATGACCTTCAGCACTCTTGTTATAATCAAATTAGCGACAGTGGGGATTTTGGGCAGGCCACCCGGTCGCCTTACAAACTAAACACGAGTGCCCATGTGTTCTGGCCACGGCCGGACCGCCGCGCCGGACCGCCGGCACCCGGCGCCGCTCGTAGCACGCGGTGACTCGGCAGGACGGAGGGTTCAGGGTGCGCCGCCCGGCTCACCTTGGAACGGCTGCAGCCGCCAGCTGTTTCGGAGCCCACCGGTCGTGACCGGCAGCCTAATTCTGACACTCTACACCGGCTAAGAGCACGTGATTTCTGACCCGAGGCTGCTCCTCTGCGAAGAAGCCGCGCCTCTCGCGGCGCGGCGCCGGAGAGATTCGGAGGCTGCAACCTTGTCGAATCGTGACCATCTTACGCGGGAATCGCTGCCGGCTTCACGGCAGCCATCTCGTGTGACGTCATAGGGGGTCCGTTCAGGTCACGATCAGGTCGTGTTCGGCGAACGGTTTGCAGTATCTCCGGCTGGAGGTACCGGGATTCGCTGGGCAGGGCGCTTGTCTCCGGGAAGTACCCCGGGGATGCGGGCCGGCCGGCCGGCCATGTGTGGAGGGCACCGTGGGGGACTGAGGAGGCAGTCGCAAACGAAACATCGACGGAGACGCCAGACGGAGAGAGGAGAGTGGCGGGACGGGCAGAAGGGAGCCACCGCCGACCAGTGACCTGTATAGAAGTCCCGTGGGTCGCCGCGACTCGGCCCCACACCAGGTGAGTGAGCGGCGCACGGCGGGTTTCGCCACACCAGAATCATTCGTACCACCAGTTGGAAAACGGACCAAACCGGGATGAGAGTTTGCCAATGTTTGAATAGGTACATCGACAGACTTCTGGAAAACCCAGTGTAGCCTGCGGGCAGGCAAGTGTAAATGTGGATTATGGAGTGAGATTGCATCAGCTTTGGGCTGTTCCATGCCGGCATCCCCCACTTACCAGATCCGTTAGACTTCAGCTACGTGCAGGAAGTGAACTAGCGTTAATTAATGCCATCAGCTCATTATAATTATTCTTTCACAACCGCTCACAGCTGTCGGCAGGGCGTTAGATGATCACACTGTTGTTCGTTTTACCTTGTTCTTCCCTGTGACGGATTGTGCCGCACCCAGTTGGCACCACAGCCATTCATGATGTCAATACAGCACGCGGAAAGTCCGCCACTAATTGCGCACCCACCTCCTCTGAAAGGTCATCGCGCCCGGGCAAACAGGGCCCGCGGTGAAAAAGCGCCGTCTGTGGCCTGCTTTTAGACAAACGGTCAAACACAATGCACAATGCACATGAAACTGGCTTTCCAATTAGCAACCTGACCACTTCTGTCCAATCCTGAATGACAATGCGAAGAGCTTCAAATTAATTCATTCGGTTTTCCATGCCGTTGTCATGCTTGCTGGACACGTTTTTCTTGCCCTCCACCCCAACGCCTCACGGCACCCATCCTTTCCTAGGGTCACCCTCGGTTCCCGCACGTCCAGTCCTGCAGCAGGTCACGGGGTTCAAACCATGTGCCGGCCTGCGGTCCCCAGCAGGGCCAAGGTCGTGGGAGCTCCCCACGACTCTACCCCGGGGTATCCGGACTAAAGGGTCCGGAGTTCGGGACCGGGCACGGCTGACGGAAGAGGCGATAGTGAGGCACTGAATTTAACGCATGTCTTGCATCCGGGATGGGTGTAGGAAAGTTTTGTGGTGTTGTTTTATTGATAATGACGAGAATGTGGAAGGTCCCGTCGCGTCGGTGGTTTGATTGAACTATAATTATCGTTGATTCTTCCTCCGCTGCCGCCAAAGCTAGTTGGTGATGTGTTCATGTTTCCTTGTTGAATGCTGTTTTAAAGAAGAGTACAACAAAATATTGCGTGAATGACAATGAAAACACATGGGCCGTTCCTAGGCAAAATGCACGCAGTCGTGCGTAAAACACGATGCTCTTTGTACGTGTATGTGGTTTCGACAGACGACAGACAATCTCCTAATTGTTGAACTGTTCCGTTTTCCTTACCTTATACCTAATGATACCGTAAACATAAAACGTCGTCGGCCTCATGAAAGAGCGAGGGGGAATGTTGCGATGCATTGCGGGCTGTCCTATGAACTCAGCAACAGCCAGGGATGGGTACAACGTGACCAGAAATGTTGTGCCCTACAGTTGACATTGCGCTGTTTCCCGGTCACGGTTACATCCTATCGTTTTGACTTTTGATGATTGAGGACCCAGAATTGAAGCTCATTTTTGGGTTCTCTAAAAGTTTCGCAATTCTCGTGCAACTTTGTTGCCTCCCAAAGAGACACGTTTGAAGCACGTTAGTCGCACGCACTGAATGTAACATTAATTTTAAACAATAATTGGAAATGATCTTCAACGCCATCCACTCACACAGGACAATTATTTTCTTACATGACCAAGAGGCTTAATTTCGCTTCGATGGCCATTAGCCAGTGTTATTTATGTCTATCGCCCGGGCTAGCTAAAAATTCAATGAATAGATCTAAACCATGAGAACGGAAGGGTTTAGTACCATACGAGAACGATAAATATTCAGCAAGTCACAAAACCACACCTCCGGTCACTGATAACCGCTAGCAATTGACCAAGACAAGGTTAAATATCGCAATACTTCGAGGTTTATATCTCACCAAACTGCGACTGGAATACCTTTTTACGTTCATTTCCGAGGATCGGCTGCTCGATTCGTCACGAGTTGCGTGCAGCTCGCTGTTTCCGAGTCGGTTTACGGTCCGCGGCCGGGGGGGGGGGGGGGACCGAGAGTTGGTGCTGCGTAGGTGGTGTTCGGCGTGCCCACGAGCTGGCTGCACTGGTGCTTGGTACCGCTCTGTGATAGGCCTGGCGGATTTTCGGCGAACCTTTCCAGCGCCGGTAATGTCACAGCGTGCCGTCTCTGACGACCGTTGCCAGGCGACTCTGAGACCGTTGCGGCAGTCTCCGTCGTCCTTCTCGGCCGTTCTCGCTCTCCAATGAGGCCACAGCACGGCACGTTTAGGGTTCCTGGCGTGGCGAGGTCGCGGCCGGCCGTACCTACTGCGCGGGCTCAGAGCGGTGCTCTCAATGGGACGTTGCTGTGCGCCGGAGGCGGTCAGCCATTTCGGAGCACCGCTGGTGGGCTGGCAGGGAGAGATTGGATAACTCCCTGGGAGTTTCGGTTCGCTGGCCATCACTGGGCGCTCTCAGTGTCGGAGCGACACCGCTGAATGAGGGGACGGGCCCCGAGCTGGGATTTAGGTCTGATTCTCACGCAGAAACAATTACAATCGCAATACAGCATATAAAGCAGCAACAACGTTCGAATGAATCATGTGTATGGTAATATAGTACGAATTATATGACTGCGATATATTTCGTATGATCACTAAATCGCATAGCTTGATCGATCACATCAACCTGATGATTGATCCGTTTCATGATAAAAGCCGACATAAGAAGCAGACAACGAGTGAAAAGCTGCTAACGCGAACGGTGCGGATGATAACCTCAAAAGATACCCTGGATTCCAGTCAAGAGTGCCATTTAGGGCGGAATTAGCTCTCCGAACAGGGAGCTCAGCCGTGAGAAAGCGTTACTGTCTCTAAGATGAGAACCAGTTTCAGTGCGCTTCGAGACTCCCCCCCCCCCCCGCTCCTGCCGGACCTGACCGTCATCACGGACATGAGCGAACATAACCGGATCCCGGATCCCAGCAGGACACATGCTGAAATACAGCTTTGAGGAAGGCAGGTTTAATGTGCTAGCGTGACAAGTGGTTGTTAGAATTTGTCCCATTCATTGTAGCCAATGGCGGACTGTAAAAACCCACTGAAGGAGAAACCAGTGTCCGGTCTTTTGTAAAAGTACCGTCTCAAGTTTTCATCGCAGATGGTGTTTGATGTGTCGAAACTAAACTGCCGTCAGCTTTCCATTAGACCGGGAGTGTCATTAGCATATCGGCTACATGCCCGGAGGATAGTCCTTATCCGCCTCACGTTCGCGATCGAACCTCCCGCACTACATCCACACGCAATGCGCAAACAGCACCGTGATTCAGAGTCCCGTGAATGCCGGCGTGATTCAGACCATTCACGCCCACTTATCCCGAACACAAACAACCTATAACGCTACGCGTCACGTCGAGACACTGACACAACGTGACGTGCGCACGACAGCTCTGCCATCACGCCGCGTGCCGCGTGACGTGACGGCGGGCCGGCCGTCTGGCTCGGTCACCACGGCGCGTCACGAGCCGCTGTGACGTCACGCCCAGCCTGGAGGCCTCTGGGTTGGTCTGGGGCAGTCTGGCAGTCCCGCTGGCCATTCCAGCTGGTCTGTGGCGCCCAGCGCAGGTGGTTTATAGTTTATATTACAATAACAGGCCCTGGGGAGCCCGAGCATCAAAACGCCGCCGTGCCGTCATGGCCTAGCCCTGACAGCCTGGCAGTGCCATGGCACTAGCGACGTGCTAGTCACCAAGGAAGGGGACAACCAGAGCTGAGCAGTGTAACCAAAAGACCACCAAAAAGACCGAGGATGGACGATCCAACTGCCCCTGCATGTCTGCACGTCAGTCTCCTGGCGCGGTTCCCGTCCTCCCCGGGTTCCGGGCCTCTCCGCAGCTCTCGGCGCCCGTTCGTCAGGCGTGTCATCCCGTTAGGACCGCTCACTGAGCCGCCGAGCAGAGCCGACTGGGCCGTTGCTGCTGCGATGGGACGGCGGCACTGGTAGGGCTCGGTCGTCTCCAAACCGCCGTGACTGTGGGAAACGCCCCGTCGGAGACTGGCTGAGGCCCGCGCCGGTTCAGACGCCTCAGCCGCTGCCTGGTGAGGCCATTAGGCCATTACCTTGGATGCGGCTCAGAGCACCAATTGGCCTTATACCACCGAGGAAACGGTACAAGGTATCAACTCATTTGAATCCGAACTGTGGAAAACAATCGTAACTATGACACTCGTAGGTTATGAGCGCACGGGTTGTTGGCGAGGATAAAGTAATAAAACACCACATACACGTAGCTTGTACCCAGACATAACAGCATTCAGGGGCATAAGCATAATTGTTGATGTTAATAACAGAATGAGCTACAGACGGGTTCAAAATCAGGCGGTGCATCAATTCCTCTCGCCTGCTTTTCCAGTGGCAATGTTACAAATCACAACATAATATCCCGAGATAAGAATAGGTAGGTATTAAGAATTTCAGATGGGATCTCGCCGATCGGTCGGACGGCTGGGCGGCGGGCAGTGAGCCGGGCGCAGGAGCGGCATTCGTGGCGCCCAGGTGACCAATTAGGCGCGCCACACGCCGCCGCCGTGCGCCACTTGTCTCTGAATCGGGGCCAGTGTTCCGGCGTTTACCGAGCGGCGGCCACGCCCCCGCCGCGCCGGCCGGCCGGGTCCGTGCCGCGGGCCGTGATGTCCGTGCCGCGGGCCAGGCCGGCCGGTCCGGTCAGCCCTGGGGCGTATCTGGGGCGCACGCGACTCACCGGCCCACCGCACACTGGGCCGGGGGCCCGGAAAAGTGCTAGAAATTATTTGTGATTGAGTTGTTAATCTCAGCGACAAGCAAACATGCTAAAAACGAAGTGGGGCTGCTTAACCCTCGCCGGACCTGTTGTCGGACCCCCCACTCCCTCGGCCGGCCGAGGGGGGGGGGGGTTGGTACGACCCCTTTTCGCCGTTTCGCCCCTAATGGAGCTAGAGCCTCGCGGAAAAAACAAGCGTGTGCGCCGTTTCAAGACGGAACGATTGATACCCGATTTCAAGGTCCCATGTCAACCGGTAACCTCTGAGGTGAGGTCAAAAAGCCCAAAGTAGGGTTTGGTTTTTGGTAAATAATTACGCATAAAATGGTCGCAGAGCAGCGATTTTGGCACCATCGTGTTTGCCTGGCTCAGGCGCGTCGAATGGTATACTTTTTGTTCGGGTGAGGTCAACTTAAGGTGTTGACCTCAGGTCAAGGTCAGGTCAGCACCCCCAGGTCACGAAGTTGGTCGAAAGAGGTCATGTCGCATATCATTCGATTCGGGAGGTCTTCCCGAGTCCATTGGTGGCTTTCCCGAGTCGCTGGCTCAATTTGATCATGAGTTATTGACAAGAAACTCCTATGACCGTAGTGACGTCATAAATGACGTCACGGAAGGTCAAAAATGCAAAAGTAAAGCATCGGATCTTGCAAGGAGTGCATGAAATCACGATTCCGTGTGCTTGAGATAGTTTGAGATCATTCCATGCGCAAAAACAACAGTTTCCTAATCTCCCCATTTACTTTTAATGGTGATGTCACGTGACCTCGAAGAGTAGCAGGCATTAGCAAAAATTGCGAGTAGGGCATGACAGAAAGATGATTAGTGGTTTGTATGGCACGGTCATTTTTAGCGGCTCGAAATAACATTTCTCAAAAAGTTTAACTTAAGAGCAAGTTGTTGTTGATTATCACTTACTTGTGTTTGGGGGTTAATAATGACTGAATTTTTTAGTTTGGCCCAAAAATTTTGACAGCATTGTGTGCGTTGATCAATTCTGAGCTCAGGGACATATATTTTATTCAGATTATAAGCCTTAGTTTTTCACAACTTCCAGCGCTATAAAGAGCGCCGGGCATTCAGTAGAGCGGCGAGGTGACAATTGCCCCTACATCATGTGGTTTACTGGCGCATATCTCGAAAAGTAGCAGGGAAAAGCAGCAAAGTAGGTACCTATATGGAACGAAAGATGAGTAATCAGCGGCTAGTATAAGATGTTTATTTTTAGCCGCTCGAAATAACGTTTTTTTAAAAGTCTATTTAAAAATTTAGATATGATTTTTATTTAGGTCTTGCAGCTGCTTGCAAAAAGCTAGCTTATCTTGCAGAAAAGCGATGCAATATGTAAGAATGTTGTTGGTACAGTGAACAACAGTGCCCTGAACTAGTCTGACAGAAAATTGCGTTCAAAACGACAACTGGTCAACTAATAAATATCAACTAAAGATTAGCATTAAAATCGGCAAATGTGGTGGCCACTAGCGAGTCTAAATAGTCTTGTGTTTGGTGACAACTGACCACCTCAATTTCGACCTTAGGGCAAAAATGGCATCGGAATCGTATTCTTCGATCAATTTGGGATTAAATGATACCTATTTTGTTCCTATTGCAGACAGTCAGTTTGGGGGAATTTCTAGCGCTTTTTCGGGCTGCCGGCCTACAGTGCACCGCTGGCGGTGACTCCGAGCGGCTCCAGCCGACTCCCCGCCGAGCTCCCAATGTCACCCAGCCAGCCGCCCGCAGATCTGCGCACAGATGACGGCACGGCCGATGGCTGCTGACGACACAGACGGATTGTCACACAGGCCGGTCATCAGCGGGCTGAGAGCTCTGCTTAGCGCAGCTGAGCGTCAAACTTGTCGACAGATATGGCGGTTACGCAGTCTGGCTCTAAGCTCTCGCTCTGGACCCAGGCGCGTTAGTCCCCCCCCCCCTGCCTTGTCCTTCAATGCACGTACGCACATTGTGACGCAATCGAGCGAAAGTGCGTGGTCGCCTGCGTCTGTCTGTGTGTAAACAGACGCACTCGATGTGGCGGAATAATGCACGAAATTTCCGGATAGAACTGGATTTGACGGAACACGACGACTGCGTCATCTTTTGCCGTGAGGAAGGATAAAGATGTGAGCGCGTGACGACTTTGAACGGTATGATGAGGAAGGATGACAGGCCGGATTATTCCAGTATCGTGGGAGGTCGGAACCAAATTGGAGATCTAAAGAGGCAGATTTGAAGGCCATCGAATTTGCGACAAGGTCGTGATTCTGTTATAAAGCATCCAGGGTTCCTTTTGCCGTGGACGGCTGCACTTCAAACGGTTTAACACGTTGAATCGACTCAGTCGATTATATGCTAAAACGCACTAAATAAATTCGAATCTTGCAGTTACGCCCTTAGCACATGTGACTATTAACGGACATTGTCAAACATCTTTGCTACGTCTCGAGTCGCTGCAGGAGGAACAGCTTGTCAACATCCTTCTTATATACGGGTACTTCCGCGTCAAAGGTCGAATAGGTCTTTGCAGCTTCCTCTTGACAATGATGCGGTTTCCTCCAAGGCGGAAGGCGCCTCTTTCTCTTCTTCCCAGAAAGACTATAACATCTTTCTGCAAACTTTCTGCGGTGAATGACGTTCGAAGTGTCCCTCAGTCCGTCACATTTCCTTTCCTCATTTGAATTGGAAATGACAGGGTGAAAGGGTACAGCCATATCCATCAACGACAAAGAAACAAGCGACGAACAAGGAAAATTGCATATGTTCCTAGGTGGTACGTCAATCGCACATTATTTTACGACACTAAATACCCTGACCTCAACCCTCTTAGCTGATTAACAACCCGATTCATTTGCCACTGATTCACCTCATTCACGGAAAATCGGCACCAACTCACTCCTGCTCTCTGCAAAGCTGCGTAGGTGCTCGACGCTAAGCAGCCGTGTGAACTGTGACACACCAGAGATCTGCGCCACGATTGTCAATGCCTCGGCACTTTGTCCGCCAGCGCAGGCAGGCTCAGCTGGCGACAGAGGCCGTGCGACTGCGGCCAGTGGGACGAGATTCCACGGTTAGCCTCAATCTTCACTCTCCAGTCGCCGGTGCGAGCGCCGCGCTCGGCTCGTGACGCCTAGTCAGAGGTGTGAACGGGTGGGCGACTCGGGTGGCTCTTCGTGAGCTGCTAAACGGCTGGGTAGCTTAGCAGCTCGAGGCTGTGAAGACTATGTAAGCGGTTGGACGGCCGACCCTCTGTGGGCTCTGAGGGCCCGTCTCGGTCGCCACTATCGTGTCACCGCTCCCCAGAGAGGCCGACAAACAGAGCAGTTACGCTGCCGGTCCCGGAGATGGATCACCCTCCGCGTGTGGAGGTTGGCCCCAAGCAGGTAGATGGGATGGCCTTGGTCCCCGACGCCGCGAAAGGAACCCTCGGGCGGCGTGGCGTCCCGTCCCGTCCCTTCCCCGCTGTGTGGGTGATCAGGGAATAAATGAGTGGGGAGCTGAACTAGCCTGCCGAGTGAGGAAACGGACAGTACCGACAGGTGAAATGCTGTCTGTGATAGAAATGAAAGGAAACCGCTCAGCAAGATCATGAATTCCAAGCTACCTAGGTTCAGCCTCCATAAAAGTTCGAAGTTTCATCTGAAAAGGTTATAAACCCGAGCCAGATTGCCACTAAAGCCCTTGGGCTGCTCAGAAATCCCTAACAGGCAGGGATGCGGAGCCGGAGCCGGAGCCGGAGCCGGAGCCGCCGGAGCCGGCATATTTTGCCCGGAGCCGGAGCCGGAGCCGGAGCTGTGAAACAATATAGCCCGGAGCCGGAGCCGGAGTCGGAGCCGCCAAAAAGGGGGGCGACTCCGGCTCCTTTTCTTAACCCTCGCCGGCCGAGGGGGGGGGGCGGTGCCGCCCCCCATTGGGTTTTTTCGCGATAGCTCCGAACACACTGGCGATAGAGAGCTGAAACTTGGCATACCTGACCTTTGATCTAAACCGAATCTTTTAACACCAACCGCATTTTTGGGTCAGGTCAGGTCACTGACCTATGACGTCATAAGTGAACCTCTGCACGGTCTTCAGATGTCGCAACTTCGCAACGCCCTCACTGCCAGAGGAGATGTCACAGGGAAATGAAACTTGCAGGATCTAGTATCCATTATGAGTTTCACAACTTGTATATCTCGGATTTTTCCTAAAGGTCATATGAGGTCAGGTCATTTTCGTGACCTCACCATAATAAGTCAATGGGGAAAAATGAAAACTGCTATTCTGGCGCCGGGAACGATCTCCAACTATCTCAAGCACACAGAATCGTGATTTGATGCACTCCTTGCAAGGTCAGATGCGTCACTTTTGCAATGTTGACCTTGCGTGACGTCATTTATGACGTCATCAAGGTCATATTAGTTTTTCGTCAATAACTCTTGATCAAATTGAGCTAGCGAGTCGGGAAAGCCACCAATGGACTCAGGAAGACCTGCCGAATCGAATGATATGCGACATGACCTCTTTCGACCAGCTTCGTGACCTGGGGGTGCTGACCTGACCTTGACCTGAGGTCAACACCCCAAGTTGACCTGACCCGGACAAAAAGTATACCATTCGACGCGCCTGAGCGAGACGAACACGATGCTGCCAAAATCGGCGCTCTGCAGCCGTTTTTTGCGAAGTTATTCACCAAAAACTGAACCGTACCTTGGGGCACTTGACCTGACCTCAGAGGTCACCGGTTGACCTAGGACCTTAAAATCGGGTACCAATCTCTGCGTCTCGTAACGGCGCACACGCTCGTTTTTTTCCGCGACGCGCTAGCTCCACCAGGGGCGAAACGGCGAGGGGGGGGGTCGTACCCGCCCCCCCCCCCCCTCGGCCGGCGCGTATGTAGAAAACCAATAGGTCCGGCGAGGGTTAAGAGGAAACAATTATTTACCTAGTTCGGTTTGACAGTACAAGGCGTAAAACAATGTGGTATTCAAAATAGCCTTGTTATACAAATACAGAAGCAACGTGTACCAATCCCATCGCCTTTTTTCTTCCACCCGTATTTAATTGATCGCATGGGGGATGTACTGAGTAGAAGCCGGAGCCGGAGCCGCCGGAGCCGGAGCCGCCGGAGCCGGATCATTTTACTCGGAGCCGGAGCCGGAGCCGGAGCCGCCATGACATTTCACCCGGAGCCGGAGCCGGAGCCGGAGCCGATTTTTTTCTCCGGAGCCGGAGCCGGAGCCGGAGCCGTCTGAAATTTCCACGGCTCCGCATCCCTGCTAACAGGGGAACGGTCTCTCTTCTCAACGCAAACAAAGAACTGGGAGCATATCTGTATCTCAAGGCAAGGGCAATCAGCCGCAGCAAAGATCCGTAACCCTAGCCCCCAACAGCTCCACCTAGTTGAAAGAAAGCGGGGATGTGAGTTATTCCGACAGCTCGCCTGCCCCGCCCGACAGTGACCTCAGCAAGCTAGGGTCGCCACTATCGCCCAGATGGGTTAAAATACGAAGGACAAAACTGTCAGGCATTCACTGTGCTGTCACCTGTCAGTTGGATAAAGGTGTGGGGACCAAGGTCCGGTGACTATGTAGTATGTAGCCAATTATGGCCACGGCAGCTTTCTTGGCTGTCATTGCGTGACGAAGTAGGTGGTTAATGGGATTAATCAGACCACGATCAACTTACACGTTACTTGACAGCTAAGATGCTCGTAAGTCATCACACTCCAACTGTTCGAGAAACCTATACCAAAGTTTGATAAGGGCATTTTGGGGAGAAACTTATTGATCAGTGATACAATATTATACTCATTTGAACCAAATCACATTCTTTTTTGTCTAAAGAAGCTATGCAAGCGAAAGTCGCGATGACTCAGTCTTCCCGCATCCGTTATCCGTTCCTGGGCTGAGTGGTTGATCCATCCTGTCGTCTTACAGTGAATCCAGAGTTCAATTTACAACGTCCGTTGCAATGCAGCAATGGATCATGCCAACTTATGAGCCCGTGGTAGCACCCCAGCCATCCCCTTGATTACGCAACGCAGATATCTCCAGAGGCACAGTTTTATAATCTCATGACGAGTATCGGTTTAGAGGGATGCAACAACTGTAGCAACCCTGGTGGTTTGCTGTTTTTACCGGTTTAGACTCACCGCCGACCACGATTAGGGGAGCTCTCGGGTTTTGCAATGGGAAACTGACGGTGCATTCCACGGGTGGTTGAATGCTCCAGATATAGCGGCAACATTCCCGGCTTTTTGGACTGTAAAGAGCATTCACAATCTGAGTGAAACCATCCGAAAGTCGAGCGCTATGGGAATGCTTTCTGATGTCTGGACAGCTGGGCGAACGAAAGCCTATTGTGCTGCTGCCGTGGCGCTATTGTTAGACGAAGTTCTGGAGAATGTGCAAATATGTGTGACGATAAAGATTGTTTATCGTTGCGAGACAAGAGCCACGTGTCACCCCACTTGGTCGCGATTCACGCTTATTTGCATCAGTCGCGTGAAGCCATAAAGCGGATCATCAAAAACACGACTTTTTCTAGCTTTCGGCATACAACTGAATTATGCGTGCATGTCGAGCAACGTTTCCTAAAGCAACGGCGACCGCACAGAACTATTTTCACTGATTGCAGCAAGCGATAGTCAATTAACTGCCCTCGCAGACCGCCGCTCCTGTATGAGTCAGTGTCCTGTTACAAGCAGTCTTCGCGCCACTTTTTGCCCATCGCCAAACCGTTTTCTGGCGGTTTCTTCCATAACGCACAGGGAGGCGGACGTGCGCAATAGGTTCGCGTGGGCCGTGGGCCGCACGACGGCTGTCAGTTTTCCTCTGCCCAGTCGGCCCGGGCCCGGACACCGACCACCTTGGACGGTCACCGTGATCGTGACGGCGGCTTCCGGCGGCTTTGTCAGGTGATTCGTGCTGTCAGTTTCCCATCATTGACGCCGGACCTTCCTGCTGAGACCGGACCGGATTGGACCGGCACGTCGCCATCAGTGGAGTTGAGTTCGGGGACTTGCATGTCCCCTCCATGGAAACCGAGCTGGCGTGATTGCCCGACGCATTTCTTGTATACATATGTCGAAAAGCGCCGCCCACTAGAGCAAGTCAATAAACCCTAATAAGTTGAGCTTTGTGAAACGTCCCGTTAGCGCATGGTCTGAATTCTAAGGGATATGGTCTGAAGCTTGGTTCACCAGCCAAAATCTCCACCGTCCTTTACCGCTGCCCGTCTGACCGTCTGTCCTTTCTCCGCAGAACTCTGCGCTGTCAGCTGGTGAGATTAGGTAACAGCGTAGTCTCTGGAAGGACAGCCGAATCTCGAGCCGCCGTCCGTCCAGTCGCTCCAGCCGCGACACTCTGTGTGACGTCACCGGTCTGAAGTGGGCGGCGGTGTGACGTCACCGTTGCGGCGCTGCTGGTCCGCTCGGCCAGGTAGGCGGGCGGCGCGCCGGCGGTCGTCAGTTACTGCGCCACGACCACCGACGCCGGTCGAGAGCTCCGAGCGAGCAGCGAAAGCGACGAGAGACGTTAGTGAGGCGAAGTTCTCGGGACGAACCCGGAGCGACGCAGTGAGAAAGCCAGCGTCAGTGAAGCGAAGGAATTGTGAACGCGTCTGCAAAGACAGCGAGTGGATTTCGATCGTTGGCGTCTTCGGACTGACATCCTGATCCGAGATGGCTAGCTCCTTCATGTCGCGGCTGACGCGCCGCTGGAAGAAGAACTCGGTGGACATTACCGAGGAGGACCCCACCTTCAAAACCGTCTACCTGGGCAACACCGTCACCCAGTGGGCCAAAGGTAAGCCGAGAGGCGACCGCACATCTGACATCACCCGGATTAGAAACTAGCTCCAGTAAGTAGTATTTGATCATAGAATTGGAAAGTGTGGTAGAGTAGGAAGAAGACAAGTGGAGGCTAACCACTCTCTTTTCTGTAGTTCGATTGGGCGTGGCGCCTGAAAAGACAATAGCACATACTATGAGGTTTTGTGAGTTACATAACGCGAACCCTCAACCTTGTAATAACCTTGGGCAGCCTCATGCTGAGATAGTTATGGTGGTTATGGGGCGCCATTTTCTCGCCAGCATAATTGGAACGCGGATCGCATGCGGTTGTTTGGAAAGTTACACGTTACACTGCTCCTGATGTTAAAGCTGACCACCGACGAGCACAAGGTGAAAGTGGCCTATACTGACAATGTTGGCTCAACGCTGATGGTAAGGCTGAACCGCAAATCTTTTTTGAACTGGGCATTCCAACAAATCGCAGGAAACTTGTATCAACGTTTCGTGAGGTCAGTTCTTTGTGGCTCCCGTTGTCATCGCGCGCAGTGCCTTACATCGACCACGAACGCTCGTTTGTGGCAATTCTTTGCCCTGAATGTGGGCTTTGTCATATCGCTCGCAGCGGCACATGTGCCACTCGAATTCCGAGGACTCCATCGACTCGTCACGTGTTCGCCTTTATATGGCCGACTCGGCTGGTGGTGCCCCCCGCACCAGTTTTCCCCTTGTATTGTTCACCGCCCAAAAGCAACACGCCACATCGATCTATATGGACATCGCTCAAGCCTTAGGTGCGACGTTTTTGTGCAAGCTGGGCGAGTGCTGGGTCAAGGCGCATCGAGGCGGCATCATCGTGTGCCTGGCACTCTCCCGCCCTCGGGCTGTCTGTCCGGCGCTTGTACGAGTTGTTGGCCCGTAAATCGGCCGCCTGGTGATCAGGACAGGATGGGCGAGCTGGTCCGCGGGGGCCGGGTAGAGAGACGCTAGGGCCGGTCGTATAACGCCGGCCGGCGTCCGCCCCAGGCGGGTCCGCTCGGCTGCCGCCTGTCATGTGCACACCGTGTGCATCGTGTGCACGGTGCAGACGATGCACCGGGCCAGGTGGGGGATGCACCGTGCGCAGAGAGCCGACTGGATGGAGGAGGCGATCGCAGCGGGGTGGTCGCCGAAGACTGGTGCGGGGAGCCGCGAACCAGCTGCTGTGGTGGTTAGGATTTGGAACGGAGACGAGCATAGCGGATGAGTTCGCTAAGAGTTCTTTTAAAAGGACATCACATCGAAAAAGGATAGCGAAAAGGGTGGTGATACAGACGACGGGCAGAACTTTTAACCGAAGCCCAACGAAATCTGTTTTGCGGGGCCTGAACGGGAATGCTGCAGAGTGCGCAAGACGACTGATTGTTCCATCGTAGGTAACGGTTGCCAGGTGTTCATTAGTTCCATTACACCTACTTACGGACTGATAAAGGACAGGCCATGCTTATATAATGCATCATTGGCAGTCCATTCAATAGGTGTTGCTGACGAGGGAAAACTAGTCGGCTGTGTACCTACAAGGACATCAGACATGTATGTCCTGAGTCATGCCTGTCATTTGCGGCGAGTGATTCACACGTAAAATGGCAGAATGCAGCGGAACGTAGCCAACAAAAGAAAAGCACGGTATGACTCACGTCGGAAAGTGAGCACTCATCTAGTTTGCAAAGTATGAATCGCTCCCGCAGCTGACCAGAACTGACTCATCGTCTCATGCGGTCCATTGTCTGTGATCCATGAATCGGCACTGAATGGGACATGATCTGCTCAGCACGGACTCAGCGGGCCGTACTCCATTTTACAGAGGCCACCTGGGTCTGTACTTGTAGCAGTGCTCTCCGGGATGTCAATGTTGCAGCGCGGCCGCTCGTCCCACCGCGCCTGTCGTGGTGCCGCCGTCGTATCGTCCGAGCATCAGAGCACGCTCTCACGACAACAGGTTTTC
The DNA here is from genome assembly GCF_019059575.1 of Amphibalanus amphitrite. NCBI lineage: Eukaryota > Metazoa > Arthropoda > Thecostraca > Balanomorpha > Balanidae > Amphibalanus > Amphibalanus amphitrite. The sequence continues at coordinate 634,446 of NW_024881701.1, read as the reverse complement.
GGTGACGCAAGTCTTCTTTATCGTCTCACCGCGCCGTCGAGCTTCCCAAAGCCATCTGTATCGCTCAATTTGCTCGCTCGGACGTTCGCCTGGCTGCTCGGCAGGTCATTCGGTCCCACGCACGCTCAGTTCGCTGACCAGTCGGGCGGTGGGCGAGTTGTGTGCCCGAAAAGGCAAGCCTCGCGTCACCGATGTGGCTTCGCAGAACGGACGTGACGTCACCCCCGTGAAGCCGTGCCGTGCCGTGGCGAGTCGGGCGGTCAACATGGGGAGATGTGAGCAGATACAGGCCTGTGGTCACGAGGGCCAGACTCAGCGGGCTGTGGTACGTCGGATTAGGCCTTGGAAACAGCACTGGGCTACGCAGTAGTGTGGGTTCGCAACAGCACCGATGGTGTAAAATGTAAATATTGTTGGCTGCGAGAGCGCAATGTTTGCTACGAGAACCAGCGGTGCTGCGCAGTTATGACCCGCTTTCCGAGTGCGTAACGACTTTCCGCGTCCCCTCGAGAGGCGGAAGGCAGTCAGTTCGGCATGTTCGCGCAAGGCCAAGGTGAGCCGGTGCTCACTTTCCTTCCCGGCGACTGCTTGAGCTAGTCGGGAGGACAAACACACTGATGAGCTCTAGGCGAGGCGTTTTTCCCCGCTAGCACCGGTGCCTCTGAGCTGCTCATGGGAACAGACTGTCGTCCTGAGACGGTCAAATGTCCGCTCTGGCAAGGTCAGCGGCTGAAACCAGTCCCGGATAGTACTTCCCGATCTGTGCCGCTATCTCGCGATCTGAACAGGAAGTGATCCTCCTGAATTACAAATAGAGGCGCAGGGTTCATGTCCACCTGCCTCCGCGCCCCGGGGCGGTCCTCTGAGTCTCAATGACAGCTACCAGCTGGGTTCATCCAGACTGGCTTAACCTATTCCAGACAGGAAGCCTGAACGCTATTGATTTGGCCTCAGAGTGGCTATCGATGAATCATGCAACCAGCCGGAGGCAGATATTGCAGACTGTCTCTGGGTACCTCTTCAGCCGCATCAGGCACGAAGCGGCGCGGTATCCCACAGTCTCGGCCAATTTATTTGACAGCCAAACTGGCAACTCCTATTGACCCGAGGCTCTGGGTGACGGATCGGCCGTCCGATCGACCCGCACGCCGCTATGAGCCGTTGCTCGGCGGTTGTGCCGGCCCATGGCATTGGCCACACGCCGAGCTAAGCCGGGAGTCACGCTCGTGACCAAAGCCGACTCTGTCGACACTCACGAGCCCGTCGTCTGCGTCCTCTCGTGAATGGCCGGACGGCAGCTGCCGCTCGGACTCGTGACACCGGCGTGTTTACCGATCCGCCCCTTGCCTCACCGCCAAAGGGGCGTGTTGCCTCACCGCGGCCCCCGTTTGTCGGTGTGGTAACCGACGACAGTGGCACGCCTCGGCGCCGTGCCGCGCGACCCTCGGCGTGACCGGCGGCGACAACAGGGCCGTACGTCGCCCTGAACTGTCGCCGGTCGACATCGACCGTCTCTCGCCCGGCTCCGACACCAGCGTCCAATCGGTCACCGTGCCGCGCGCCGCGCAAGAGGGCAGAATGCAGTCGGACGAGTAACCGGGCACGTCTCTGCTGCTGGGATTGCAGGCACCCGCCTGCAGCGCTGCAGAGGCGGCCGACAGGCGGCAGCGCGCCGTATGCAGTGTTGTGAAGAGGCGTGCCGCCGCACTTTGGCGATAAGCCCACGGTGCAGATAGGTCATAATACCATTGGTATGCGGCTGAAGTTGAAATGCAGTGGGAGATTGGGTGTCGTGGCGGCATAATTGCACTTCGTGATTGTTCTTACATCCTGTTCATGAATGTCAATGATGTCAGGGAAATGTCGCCGGTAATCTGATTTTCCACGGCACGAGACTCAGCTCTCTGAAACTTTCTGTCCATATTCCCTGACAGAGATAAATCATGTCTCGGTGCGTGCGTCCTGCTGAACATTTCAGGCGAGCTTATCCCATTGTCCAACGATGGCTCCGATGAGATCCGACAGGCTCGCGCGGCTGCCCACCTGTCCGTTCGCTTCGATGATCTCATCCATCACATAGTGGGAAATACGTCCCGCGAGCGCCATTGTCATTCATGTGTGTTAATACCAGCAGCAACCACCCCACGACACTCATCTGCCTCGGTGCTAAGCGACCTCGGGCGTCTATAAATTTATTCAGCAGGTCCCAAAAGCGCACATAGCGGCCAGGTGTTCGGTCAAATGACGAACGTTGCTCTGGAGAGTCTGGGCGTGGGCAGCCAGGAGCCAGTTCCCATGTCTCACTTCCTGGTGTGCCTACTTCCCGCCGCGTGTCACCTCGCTGTGTTTGTCGCCACCGCGGGGTGTGAGCGAGACACGCGACCGGCCTCGCCCGCCGCGCCTCACACGCCACCCACGCCTTCCCGTCTGGCGCGACGCACCCCGAGACAGAGGTCATTGCCTGGGAAGTGCGCCGAGATGCGGAAGGTGGTCCTGGGACGGCCCGCGGAGGTGTCCAAGAAGTGTTCTCGAGCACCCGTCGGCTCAAGGCCAGCTCCCCGTATGGCGTGATGTGCTCCAAGGCACACCGGTGTACTTCCGCGAATGGCGCGGAAGTGACGCTGGATTATCCCGTCGCTAATTCCAAGTTTTTGCCACGACTCTAATGTCGAGCCCAGACGGCGAGATGGTCCTGGCTGTTTACTGGCTCCCCGCTAGTACTGACAAAACAACTATGTTGAATTCAACAGCTGTTGTGTAGCGTCAAACGCAACACGCTTTGTTACGTGCGTGTCAAAACCTCTGTAATCTACTATGGAGACTCCTTTCGCCGTCCACCAGCTGACGCTCATTGTTGTCCCTTGTGTTGCAGGCAGTGGCAGCGTTGACAAGCCTCTGGCCACGCTGTGGCGAAACTACTGCCAGTCAACCAAACCCGACATCGAGATGCGTGTCACCATCGCGGTCTCCGGTCTGAAGGCCACCACTCGGGAGCACGGTCTCACCGAGTACTGGAGTCATCGGGTCACCTACGCCTACGCACACCCCAACTACCCTAAGGTGAGCTGACGTAGCAACGAGCGAAGTCCTGCTCCCTATAGCAGAGAGCCGTGAGTTACGCGTCGCTGCCTACGCTGTGTTCTGCGCGCGATGTTTCGTGAGGTACTCCACTATCCGAGCGTGACTCGGCACAACAGGTTGTGGAGCCGGAGACGTTAACTCCATCAGCGTCGTGCTCGAGATAGGCGGCCGGTGATTGGCTGATGTCGAGACAGAGCAGGGCCCGTTCCCTTCGGGGAAGTCATGGCCTTGCTCTCTGCAGCTAGGAAGGCAGCGTCATGCTGACTTCAGCTGATTCGCAATCGGTGAGCGGCTCCGGCCCGGCGACCGGTAGGGCTTGGTTTATGGCCCTGTGATAGGCTCCTTAACTTGCCGTCCCTCTCCACCTGACCTCGGGTGTGACAGGCGCTCTAAGAGCCCGCCGTCCGCCTTGTGCTGGCTGACGGCGACTCGGACAGCAACAAGAGACTGAGAGCCGGAGAGAGCCGAACGGAAGAGTTGAGCGCATAATGCACCGGGCTTCAGAGCCGCGAGCCGCCTCTCCCGGTTCGCGGGGCTGCCCCACGATCGATCGCAAGGCTGGGTTAGTGGCCGAACAGCCGTCGCAGTCCCCGACGCGCTATGACCGGGGCTGTCCGTTCTGCCGACGTACAGGTAAATATCAGCCTGTCACGACTTCGAGGGGGCCATAGTCTCCCGTCGGCGTAAGTCACATGTGTGCCGCGTGTCTGCCAGGTGTGGGCCGCGTGTCTGTGTGTGCGCAGCGATAGCGTCGCCGTGGTAATATTGCCGCAGCGAGCTCGCTCGTCGGCCGGTCCGTGTCGGTTCGGTGTGCCCTGTCGACCGGCTCTCTTCATGTGATGGAGAACTCTGATACCACCGTCGGCGAGCCTGCGGGCAGGGCGGCGCCGCGCCCGAAAACTCCAGACCTTGGCGCTGTCGTCCTTGCGCACTTGCAAGGTCACGAAGAGCGGCGCGTCGGCGCGGCTTTGTTGTGGCACTGGCACGCTCTATTTTCGTTGCATGTAGGTCAGGTCGGGCAGCGGCGCGCTGCGTGTTCGATGCCGTTTGATCTGCCGGAGGTGGCGTGGGCGGAGAACGATCAGAGCCGACGCGCCGCGCCCCGCTCTGTGACCGGTCAGTGGGCGGGCACCCCGCTCTGATTGGAGCCGAGGGCGGGGCCGGCACCTCGATCGGCCCCGACACCCTCCGCCCCTGCACCCCGCTGGGGCCGCGTGGGCGGGCGGCCAGACTCGGTTAGGTCACCCTGCGGAGTGACCGTTGACCACCTAATGACGGGCACGCCACACCACTAGCCAAGAATGACAGGCTCCAGAACGAGCCAGCGCCAGGCGTGTGCTAAATTTACCCCGTCATCCTCGACTTTATTTAGCCGTCGGTTTACTTTAGCGGCCACAAATGTTGCGTGACATTTGGCGGTCCCTGGGCGGCAGCCGACTCCTGCGCAGAACCACAATTCAAATGTACCGTGCGAGCGGGCCGTGTCCGCCAAGTTTGTGTCATAAAACAGCCCGCCGGACCAAAGCGCCTGCCAACATTCTCCTCGCTGTGATGACTGGGATCAAGGTGGATGCGGTGCTCGTTTAGCCGGGACAGACACGAGATGCACGGCCGCAGATCTGTCGTCATGCCGACAGAATCAAACGCACACCGGCCACTGATGTGACCGGCTGCGGAAAGCGGGCTTGGCATCAGCTCGGTGCAGATGCACCCAGGCGGGTGGTTTTGAAGCGCAGATCAGACGTCCAGAGTCGTCGGGCCGGTGGTGCCTGGGTACGGGACGGTTGTCAGGCGCGTCATGCGGTGCCGGTTTTGTAACCACAGCAGCACGACAGTCGTAGGCTCATGGCGCCTATCACCGAGGGAGTGCCGTACCGGCAGGAGCGAGGGCTTAGCTGACGCCTGATGCGCAGCTACGGCCGGTGTTGATATTTGATTGTGCACGTGTGAGCTTTGCACGGCACAATCAGACGTGGCTCAGAATGATTGAACCATGTCCGATACTCGATCGCTCTGACGTATGCCTGGCACAGCCAGGTACGGTTAGCTGACACAAGTATGTACTGCACACATCCGCCTACATAGCGCAGTGCTCTTGCACTGGTCAGTATAGCGTGTCTGGTGTTTGTTGTCCAGCGGCCGTGCAGAGACCACCTGGGGCTGATTCAGCGGTGCGCCGACACCAAATTCGCAACGGAATTTGGCTGACGTCAGGTCCGCCCGCGGCTGTGGGGAGTGGTTGTCTGCTCTGTCAACAGAGTCGGGGCCGGCGCCGGCCCAACAAACACCCAGCCAGGACCTTGCCCGGCTGAGAGCATCATCCGTCAGTCGCCCACGCCGATGGACCACGAGCCGCCCCGGGCGCCCGCTCCTAATATCCCCGGTCCCAAACGGCGCCGCCGTCACCGCCCGCGCTCGATGGTTTTGCCAGACCTTGATGGTTTTGTGACGTTTTTCAACGGCATGATCGGCAGGGCGCGGAGTTAACCTTCGCCTCCATGAGGCGACGCGGCGGCACCCATGGCACTCCGCAGGCAGCCAATCGTGCGGACGGCTGGCGCGACAAATTGGTGCTAGGCGCGGGTAAAATGTGTCCGCGCCGGCCCTGAGTCACCGCCGCTCGAGCACCATTCAGTCGGTCCGGCTGTGCCTGGTGGCGGGCAGCGCGGCCAGGAGGCCACGCCGGGCACGAGCGGCCGCCGCGGTCACGGAGCGGCCGTACTAAGCCGGACGTGACGAGTGCCGGGGTGCCGGTCGTGGCTCGGCTCGGGCACAGTTCGGGTACGGCCGATACTACTGTTCAGTCAGCTCCGTCCGGTCAGTGAGCTGGTACGGACCTTCGCCGTCTGGTCAGCTGACTGGCACGGTGTGGCTCGGCCGGAGAGCGGGCGGTCGTACCCATCCATGGCCGTCGGGTTTTGGCCGATCATATACATAGGTCAGTTGACTGGTACGGACCGACCGACTCCGCCGGGGCGAGCCATCGTATTTACCGGCACAACGTCAGGCCCGGTCCGTCTGTCCGTGACTGCCGAACCCATCGGTCCGCCACCGACCAGTTTCGACCGGTTCGCCGATGGTGTGGTCCCTGGTCCGGCCTCCCGTCCCCCTCCTCATGGGACTCGGACCAGACTGCAGTCCATCTGCCGCTGCGCTGTTTCGCCTAACGAGTCACGAGATCCGGCTTTCGGCCGGCATAGCACCACCGCGCGGAGATATGTCCGGACTCTGTAGCAGTGAAAATATCAGTCGGAGACAGGCGGCTGTGACAGTGTAAATATGTCGGAGACAGGCTGTGGGCCGTTAGCCTAATTCAGCCCAACTCAACGACCGGCACTCAGCAGACACTCAGCAGTCATTTGACAAACATTCAGCTTACATGTCCCCCACGCGAGACGATATTCAGCAAACGTTTGGCAACTTATCTGGCTGTCCAATCCATGGTTTGTGCCAGTCGCGCCTGCCTCGTCCGGCGACCAAATCACATGCATAGAAATTCATGAGCCGGCGAGTTTTTATTCCATTCCGGCCTCACAAGACGTATCTATTCACCGTGACGGCCTCAGAATTAGGTCAGGTCGACCGCCATGAGCAGTGAGCCGCTGCGCTAAGCCCCGCGCCACCTCTCACTAAACCAGAGTGGGCTGGTAGCTGGAAAGATAGTCGTCTATCCCGCCCCATATGGTCGGCTGGTCGACTGACATGCCGTCACGGCCCGCTCGACAAACGCGTTTCGGTTCGCCGGTCGCACGAGGTGGATTGATGCTCCTCTCTATCAGTTCGAGACGTCCGCACTCGGGAGGCGGGCGAGTGGTCGTTCCGCGCTCGCTCCAGACTCGCCACATGCCGGGACTTTCTCCTTGGCTGGCTGTCCGGTCTGCCGGCGCCGAGCAGAGCCGGTGACACATTGTCCCGTCTCGCCGGGGAGGCCGGGCCGGTCCGCCAGCCGGCGGCGAGCCGCGGCTCACCACCCCGAGCGCCGAGCACGCACGCCTCACCGCGAAAGGTGCGACCAAGGTCGCGTGCGGCTGTCTATGTATGGGCGTCGCCCCCACCTCGAGGCCGCTGTGGTCCGCCGAGAAACGCCGAATTCGCCGCCAGCCGCCGCCGAGAATCGTTGATGGGTGGAACGTGTCAAAAGCTGTGGGAAATGCATGCAGTGTGCGACTGTAGCTGGACAGATTCAGGGCCTTAGGATAGTGATCAAACTTGAGTGGTGAGACGTTAAGATCGTGGGAGCTGAGGCGTTGGTTAAATGGTTAAGTGAGGCCAAACTCCTCAGGCGTAGATGTCCTTGAGGCTGAAATCGATTGGTTCGTCAGACGAATGATGGAGCATCTCTTTGTGTGGCGCACGATACTGAACACGACCGTTTTACGAGTTTCGACTAATGCATATGTGCATATGCACTCTTCAAGGAAATAACCAACTATTGAAGGAAGTAATAGAAACTCAATTAGAAGAGAAGAGTACGAAATGGGCAAAAATGATAAACGCGCACCTAGAAACGCTAAACCTAAGCCAAAAAGACCTGAGAGACTTGAAGAAAGAAGAACTTAACCAAAATATGATCAGGTGGGACGATAAAAGATGGAAAGAGGAAGTAGAGACCAAAACAAGTCTGAGGATATACAAGAGATGGAAACTGAAGGTAAAAGAAGATGATGTATATGACAACACCCCACAATCAAGAATCCTCTTTCAAGCAAGAACGAACACTCTCCCTCTGAACTCTAGGAAGAGGTTTACAAAAGAGAAAACAAACTGTGTTCTGTGTGATGAACAAAATGAGGATCTAAAACACTTCTTGTTGGAATGTCCAATATTGAGTGAGATTAGAGAGAAATGTCCCGAACTGCAACAGCCATACTGGGAAGATAAAGAAGAAGTCATTATGAAATTTCTATTTGATGATAATAGGAAACATATGGAAGATAAGAAACAAATTCTATACAGCATGTGGAAGTTAAGATATAGAAGGCAAAAAGAAAAAGAGCTCAATACTATCATGCACCCCATACCAACTCATAGCGCGATAGCTTAAGTACAGTTTAAAAGAATAGGAGGAGCCGTTGCAAAGGCAAATCCTCTAAACCATCATCATCATCATCATGTCATGACCTCTCCACTGACCATTGCTGTTGGTCCGTCTCACGTGAGATCGACACTCGAGGGCTCAGTCGTGATGTGTTCTGTTTTAATATCCTCGTTTGATTAGATCATAACTTCTCTAGCAGATGTATCTGCCCGTCCTTGGTTCGTTCATACCTGTTCCACCTGAGAGTGCACACATTCTTTGAAGCGCGCCGGTTTTCCCTGCATTCTTGTCAATCCTGTTCTGCGTTTGCCCGTCTTGTCCAATCCGGACACTGGGACCGGACACCGGGCGCCGTATGTCCGTCCGCACCACCTGCGCTCAGACCCGTACCTGTTTGGCTGAGACACTTTCCCAGGCACGCGCGCCGGCTTCTCGCCATTGCCTGAGTGCCGACTGTTTAGACGCCGACAGTTCCCAGCGCTGTGATTCTGACTGGTCTCTCCTTTGTCCGCAGCTCTTCTGTTGGGTGTACCGCCACGAGGGACGCAAGATGAAGCCGGAGCTGCGCTGTCACGCGGTGCTCTGCTCCTCCGAGACCAAGGCGCGCCTGATGCAGCGACTGCTCACCGAGAAACTGCACCAGGCGTTCGTCGAGTTCAGGAAGGAGAAGCAGCTGCGGCAGAACGCGCGGCTGTCTGTGGTGAGCGTGCTGTACCCCAGCACCCCGGCCAGGAAGGTGGCGCTGGCCAGCGGCGGCGCCAACTACCGGCCGCCCCTGGAGCGCAGCAAGAGCGCGCCCAAGCTCAGCAGCATCGAGGAGGACCGCGACGGAGAGGAGAGCGAGGCGCGCGAGGAGGAGCGCCGCCGCGCGGCCAACCAGTCGGCGATGCCGCCGCGGCCGCGCGCGCTCAGCGAGCCTCTGGTGCCGCCGCCGAGCGTGTGCTCGCACCCGCAGGCGGGCGCCGGCTCGGGCGCCGACTCGGACACCGAGTCGGACACGGGCTCGGAGCGCAGCGGCGCCAGCGTGCCCAGCGACCCGACCGCCGACTCGGACTGCGAGACGACCGACACGGTGCTGCTCCAGTCGAACGGGCCGTGCCGCGTCTACCACGTGCGCCGCGGCTCGCCCGTCGAGCGCCGCCTCAACGACTGCCGGCTCCAGGTGCGCTGCCGGCTCGACGACGAAGCCATGCACCATCAGTGGACGCGCGCGTCGCACGATGACATCGATGACAGTGCTAGCGACGAGAGCGGCTACGCGGAGGAGGTGACGAGGGCGGCCTGAGGGCGCCGCGCCGGTCGCTTGTCGTCGTTGTGTTGAGATGTTGTGTGCAAGCGGACGCGTGACCGTTCTTGGGTCGCGCGCAGTCTAGTCAGCGCCCCCGCCCCTGTGCGGGTGTCGTTCGTTGTTGTCGGGGCGCCGCGCGACGCTCGAGGAATTTGCGTGCCAAATCTTCACTCCGAGCCGTCTGTCGGGCGGTCGGATTCGGGAGGTCGCGGGTCGGGCCGCTCTCGGGCTGTCCGAGGCGGCCAGGACGCGTCGGCAGTCCCCGGTCGGCAGCGAGGCCGGACGGTCGGCGGCGGCCGGGCCGACCTGAGGTCACCACAGGTCAGCCCGACCGGCCGCCGGCCGAGTCGGCCCGCTGCACCGCCGTGCTATTTATTGGCGCCTTCGCTCATCCTTGTTTCACTGCTCTGCTGAGCCGTCCATCGCCAGCGGGCACACCGTTCGCCCACATTCAGACTCCGGTCTGACGCAGCCGACAGTGAAACTCGGGATGACGCGAGAGGCCGCCGCAGTCCTCGCTGGCTGTCTAAGATATTATCTATCGTGTGTATGTAATGTGCTATCTATGAGATGTGATACAACTAATGTAGGAGTACAAGCGCGTAACAGTGTACAGTTATTTTATCAGTGTCGATGCAATGAAATACATGAAGTATTATTTATCGCACATGCTCTTTCACTGGGCTTGATTTCTATCAAGACCGTTAAAATGCGAACACACTTTTATTTTACCACAATATCAGCTCAGAGAATCACAAATGAGACCGAGTTAAGGAGTAGAGCTAACCGCCGCGGCGAAGACAGCCTGCCATCGATCCACACACTACTATGTTGCGAGTGCAATGCACTCCGGGCTGCGTTTCGCAACATCGCTGCGTGAGTGAAGGGCCGACGGAGCGGTCGGCTGAAGCGGGTGACCTCCACCATGACCGGGGCAGCCTCATGGCAACGTACCGGTCTCGCGGCTGTGCGCCGCGCCGGCCGGCCGCCGGACTGGACTGGCCGACTGAACGGGATGGGACAAACGGACAGGCCGACGGACGGGAAGCCCAAGAGGACGGATGGGCGGATAGATGGGATTTCCAGTGGTGTTTTGGTCTGTATGATGCAGATTGCAGATAACTATCATCGGCTGATGTTTGGACAGGGCGTGTGTGTGTGCTCTACGCATACAGAGGATACGAGCTACGCACCAAAAATACCCACATATGGGCCATAAATGGAGATCAGGCCACCAACAATGCGCAGTTCATGGTGCCATGTGTCACCCGGTCGGGGCCTCATCACACCCAGGCACTGACGGGTCTTATCCTCCTAAGCCCCGCCGCACCCAGCCGCCAGGCGAGCAGATACCCCTCAGCGTCCTCACAGCGCTCATGCCATCACGCGACCGCATCGGACGCTTTTTCCTCGACGAAAACCTGTCCGGCGCCGACGGGGACCGGTTCTCATTGATGGTCGCGCCGCGCCCGGCGATGGTCGTCTCGGCCTGACCGACGGCTCAGCTGCGGGCTGTCCCGTGCCGAGCCGCCACTGAGCCCTTTCAGAAGGTGACAGCGGACGGCGTGTTCCGTGGCCCGCGGCCCGGGCGCCCTTCAGAGAGTCGAGCGATGCTTCCGGCGCGCTCCCGGCCGCCTCGCGAACACTCCCACGTCGACGGCCGGCTCCCAGGCGGCTTCCGGGCCGCCAAGGCCACTGGGGAGCCGTTTCTAGGTCATGATCAGCGCGGCTCGGCGGGGAGCACCGCCTCCGGGCCGGACTCCCCCGGCGCAGCGCTGTCCCTGCCGGCGACACGCGCCGACAGCGCCGGCACCCCCCGGACGGACGGACGGAAAGTAATCGACACCGCCGCAGAGAACGGTGTCGGTTTGCAGCCGACCGAGACACCCGGATAGGAAAGCGCGAAAGAGAGTTATTAGAGCCGGAATGTGGAGCGACAGCCGAGCGCAAAGGTCACCTTTACGGCTCTAATAACGATGACGAGTTTTGCGCTACAGTGACGCTCTCAGTTTTAATGCCGTAGAGCTGAAACTCTCACAATCCAATTATTCAGAGACTGCGCAGATGCCGTTAGAATGTGCGCAGAAAGGCCGTTAGAATGTTCGCAGAACGGCCCGGCCGGCCAGTAGAGGACACGCACTTCGCAAGCGATGCACGTCCGCCGCCCGGGGCAGGCACCGGTGCGCCGAGCGGTGTCTGATTCATTCACAGGCGGCGGGAAATTTACATAGCCGGCGGAGGGACGACTCGTCGGGGGTCTGTCGTATCTCCCGACATCGGGGCGGCTGCTCCGGAGACTGTGGCTCTGCCGGCGGCGACAGCGGCGCGGGGTGTGCGTACTACAAGCCCACCAGCGCGGCGGTCCAGGCAGCAGCGCACCGTGGGGACTTATGCCATCCTAGCACGCATTAAGTGGCAAGTCAAAGTATTTCGATTTCCACTTTTTTGTTATTCATTCTACGTAGAATTGTCCAGCGCATCCGAATCACACCTTAAAACGTCTGTAAAATGATTGCTTATGCCTCAAAAAATCTCTCAAAGTGTAGCTTCGTCCTGACCAGCGTCGTGCTACCTGCATACAGCGAAAAAGCACACTACAATAAAACGCCCTCTCACTCGTTTCCCTGAACAGCAGGTTATAGTTGCGACATGTTTTCATTATCTTTGACTTATAAGGAAGATGATGGTATGCTCGAAAATTTCCAAAATTCATCCAAATGTGTAATTTTTTACCGAAATGCTAAAAATGTTAAAATGCTTCTTGATTCAGAGAGTTGACAAGCAAACTATTGCCTTACAAAGTTTGATACGCGGTGGTACGCGTGGAAATGTATATCAAAATGCTCTCCAATAATTTCTGCATCGGGGGCAGCTCTCATTTTTTGCCGAAATTTGCCTAAACCAGTCACTATGAGACGTCAAAGCAGACGGTGCCGCGTGGTTAGTTACGCCCCGCCGGGCCGCGCCGCGGCGGGTTACCCGACCGCAGCACACCGCCTGAGGGGTTTCCGGTCAGTACTCAGTATAGGAGTTGGGAGGAGGGAGGAAGGGGGTGATACCATGTTGACATTATTTTTCTATCGCCAAATGTTCTTTTTGAACAAAACAACAACACCCTTGCAACGCTGCGTCCATTTTATTGGCTATCGCCGCCAATGTTCACCTTATTGAACTTCAGTACAGAGCTTTGATATAGGTAAATCGAAAAATGTTGTAACTTTGTAAAGTGAGGTTGGAGGTTTTTGGGGTGCTAATCACGAATTTCAAGCTAGTTTTGATCAACGATGATGTTTTCATGCTAGGCCGGGTCAGGTCAAGCCCGACCAGTAGGTGTCTTGCCGGCTATCCATAGAAGGTAGGCGTCGATTACCTTTGACGGCTTCGTAGCATGTTCCGTTAGGCACCAAAACTACTTAAATCTTCAAATGGGTGTTAAGTTCGAAATAAGCTCCAAGCACTTATCTAGAAAAATCGTATAACTTGAAAAATTCAACTAAGGTCATCTAAGGAAAATGACCTTGATTTGACCTTAACGTGACCTTAAAATGCAAAGAACAAACAGCATTTCATACCTTGGAGAGTTAACAACCACAACAAGACTGAAAACGCGCCGATAATGTGCGCTGATAAGCGCCAAATCGATACCAGCCTGACATGGTCTGGTGAAACAGGTCACAGGTCAAATTTTTATTAAGGTCAAGGTCATGAAATTTTAAGTGTGTGAGTAACATTGATCGAATCGAAGGTATAGAAAGTTTCGTCGTGATCCGCCACGTTTTGCTTGAGTTAGTAGGTATGCGAAAAGTCGAGGACAGAAGTCTGTGCGACCCCCTCCCCCTTTGAGTGCAAGGACTAACAAAGTGCAAAGGTTAAGCCCGAAATGCCTTTTGGTGATTGGGCTAGACATGAACAAATATCTACTTCTAAAACGATTGTAGTTTCGTTCTACTTTTTTAACGCTTCCACGCCCACGATGCATTGCTAACCGAAAACGCTTCGGTGCTAAGTCCGTGGGGAGGGGGCGGGGGAGGGATGGGGTCAAGCAGGGGAGCCAACCATGTTGTCAGGGACCATACACCCTAAGCCTAACCATTTGAAGGTGAAATAAAATTAGTTAAGGTAGCGGAGGATGCGATATAAATAAATTCGTGCTAGGATCGATAAAAACCCCACAGTGCAGCGGTAGCCGAGGCACGCGGCACGCGGCACGCTTTCACCTGGCCCGCCGGCCGCGCAGAGCTGCGGCGCCCGGGGCACAGGAGAGCCCGGTCAGCGCACCTGTTGTGACAACACGCCGCGCGCGGCCCGCTGTCCCGTCGTCTGGCCCGTAAGTGCCTCACGCCGTGAGGGGCCTTGTCGAGTCTAACGACAGCGCGGGCCTTGACCGGCCACTCCTGCCCCCCGCGCCGCGCCACGATTGTCTTACCTTGAGCGCGGTGCGTCTAGTTCGGCGCAGGCTACGGCGAAAAGTGCGCCACAGTCGCCGCGATTGGGCATTTGTGATTGACCGATGTCGACGAGGCGGCACGAGGGCGGAGGAAGACCGTGGAAAATTGGCAGTTTGGGTCTACCAAATCGGAACAAGGATACAATAGTTCCCACTATCATACTGATCATCGGTCGACCCACAAACATCCTTAGTTTGGAGTCATTATCATTCGGTTCGACGGACGATAGGACGGCAGACGACTCGCACTTGAATATCACCGGACAATTTCTCCTTAGTTTCCCTCTCACCCAGAAACCGCACTAGACCGAATTTCTCACTTCTTACGGATGTCAGATATCGTTATGATAACCAGGCTATTTTTGCCAATACGGAGATAACGCATACCCTGAACCTGTCAAGAAACTGCGATAGGTACTGACCTGTCCCGGTAACACGAGCGATCGCAGCGGGGGAGACGGCCACGCCCTTATACGTAACCGGCTCTGATGGGATCGGCGGCCACCGAAAATCAGACAATGCATCGCCGATGAGGTTTTTGCCCGCACAGGGGAGACCATGGGGCGAGGCTGACCATGATAGATCACTGCCACCGACTGAGCAGGCATATATCATTTCTCTGCGTGGAGTCAGCTCGAGATCGATGCCATTATGGGCTGGCATTTTCTGTCTACTTCAGTAGGTAGCTTTGAAGTCATCGTGCCGCTTTAGCATAAACCATCAGATTCAAGAGTCGATCTGAGCATCAAAGTAACATATGAGCTTCTGTTTCACTCAAGTAGGCCCCGAACAAATAGTGGGATGAATTCACGAAACAAAAATGCAGGAATATCAAGCACAATGTCGAATAGGGCGACTTCTAAACATAATCCATCCGCTAATAAAGTAAATGTCTAGAGAATAACCGCACATGGGCCCAATCTTATAAACGCCGTGAAATGGATATGGCAGCACTGGCTGAAGTTAAGCTGCAGAAAACGGCTATCAAATACAAAATGGTTTTCACGCATTTCAGTCCATCGTATAGGTTGATAGTCCAAAGAATCATTTTGTCAACTCGGATAACCGTTTGTCGGCACTGGTATGACTGTCAATGCTACCAAATGCCGTGAATAGAATAGTACGGCATTTTATAAGATTGGGCTCCATTCTTGGCACATCCTGCCAAGAATGGAGCCAGACAATTATTCCATTGTATAAATCCATAGATATGGATGGATTTATACAATGGATACAAATACATACATGCTGCATAAGGATACACAATCGGCAATCAACAACTACATAGTCTCGGTCTCCATCGTAATTGTGGAAACTGAGTGCCTACTGCTAACACAGACACCGAATCCGATTACCGTGACCAGTCTCCAGCTCCCCACTATAGGGAGCTGCGAATATAGGTCCGTTCCGCTCCCAGACACCTCTGGCGGGGTGCGGCGCCGCAGTGTCTGGCTTCAATTAGTGACTCAGGCGAACGGAGCAGGATGTGCCATCGAGGTCAGGTCGGGCCGGGCCGGCTCCCCGCTGAGAGTGGCCGCACGGTCGCCGCTACCGCCACTCTACCGATACTACTGCCGCTGTCATGGTTAAGTGCTACACATGTCTCTTAGCTGGGGGCAGGTCTGGTGAAGAAAACCCAATTGACAGCAGTATTTTTGACGCGTTGTAGGGACCGTTGCAGTCTGCAGAAGAGTGATTCCATTGCAAATGTGCAGAGGCTAGAGAATAGGTAAGGTCCATTTCGAAACCAATGCAATCGATTGTCCGGATCGTTTACACTGAAAACGAAATAAGACCGCCTCTTGCAAATTGCCTGCATAACAGAAAGATATTCGGTTTTGCGACATCGAGAACCCGAGTTTGAAACAACGGGTACACGGACCTATATGTGCCGTCGGCCTGAATTTAGCCGCATTCCTCAATCCTACAACCGGTG
The DNA here is from genome assembly GCF_019059575.1 of Amphibalanus amphitrite. Classification (NCBI taxonomy): domain Eukaryota; kingdom Metazoa; phylum Arthropoda; class Thecostraca; order Balanomorpha; family Balanidae; genus Amphibalanus; species Amphibalanus amphitrite. The sequence continues at coordinate 618,656 of NW_024881701.1, read as the reverse complement.
ATATGTCGCAATGACAATTAAAGCTGATATGCTAATTAAGACGCAAAATATATATGACTGGTACTTGGTAGTTCCAGTCTGCTTGCTCAATGGAGAACGTATGCTATAGTCATTGATGCGAGATAAAAAGCATTAACTTTTAAAACATATGCCAACTACAGGGTGGACCAAAAAGGATGGAAACATTTTAAACTCGCATAAAACATACAATATTGCATGCAGGTGACTGAAAATGATACCAAACGAGAGTATATTTTGTGGAAATTCATAATGACATCATGCTCAGCTGCTTTCTCTCGTTTTCAGTCTCTCACAGTAGATGTTCAAGGAGACCACCTTTGCGAGACAGGCACAGATCGGCCCGCCTGGCGGCTGACGCGATAGCCCGACGACACATGTCCTCTGGTATGACTCCACTCCACAGCCTTGGTGATCGCTCTCTTCAGGCCACAGAGGCCTGCTGGACCTTCTTTGTAGACCTAGCCCTTGAGATGACGCTACAGGAAAAAAATCCATAAGGGTCAAGTCAAGTGAGCAGACGGGCCAGTTCCGACTGGCACCGCGGGATATCAGCCGGTCACCTGAGTGGTTCTCGATCCACTTGAGCATTGTTTTGCTATGTGAGGGGACGCACCGCCTTGCTGGAGCCACATGAGGTCCAAGATACTGCCATACGTCGCTTGATCTCACTTCAAGAACTTCTTTAGCGTCGCTTGGTAGGTCAGCCATGTCGCTCCCACTCTCGAACCGAAGTGGAACTGGCCTGTCTGCTCAACCGACCTGACCCTATGGATTTTTTTCCTGTAGGGTCATCTCAAGGGTCACCGGTCAGGTCTATAAAGAAGGTTCTGTAAGCTTTAGTGACCTGAAGAGAGCGATCACCAAGGCTGTGCGAGTCATACCAGAGGACTTGTGTCGTCGGGCTATCGCGTCAGCCGCCAGGCGGGCCGCTCTGTGCCTGTCTCGCGAAGGTGGTCTCCTCGAATATCTACTGTGAGAGACTGAAAACGAGAGAAAGCAGCTGAGCATGATGTCATTATGAATTTCCACAAAATGTACTCTCGTTTGGTATCATTTTCAGTCACCTGCATGCAAAATTGCATGTTTTATACGAGTTTAAAATGTTTCCATCCTTTTTGGTCCACCCTGTATACATTATAGGTATCCAGTGCTTCAAAACGGTCGAGGATAACCACGCATCACCTGAGGACTGATGCAGTTAGGAACTTCAATTCTTACTTAGAACGGGCTGAGGGCTCCAACAAAGGCAGGTAGGTAGGCACCGATCACATAACACGAAAATCGCCGCCATCTCAAAACAAGAAAAACATAAATTGCAAGGGCAGCATCCAGAGCCGCTGTAACCACGGACGTACCCATTCACCTTTCCCGGTCCTACCCTCCCCTCCCCCACCCCCACTCTTGTCTTAAAGCTGTGCTATGACGCAGTTGTATGGCCTCAGTCAGTTCCACAACCTGTCAGTCGCCAATACCTACTGCCTCCTCAGAGACCATAACGACGCACCCTGATCGTAGCCCGGTCGCTGCACTATCAGATGAGCCGCGGTTCGACAAATGACGAGATTGACGACTCACGGACTGTGGGCCGTGATATTCTCGTGGTTTGGAGATTGCAGTAAGTGCGAGCAGATTTATATGGTAGCGGAGAGCGCTAAAGAAGACAGTCAACTAAAAATGTAACCGAAAGTATGTGGCAATGACTTAGTGGAAGGCGAAGCAACGCAGCAAAAGATTTGCACCAGCTGAGCAAGGTCTTGCTCGAACGGGTAGGCACTCACCAATGCTGCTCAGTTGGTCTGGAGACTCTGGAGTAGATATTTAGCATCAAAGGAGCATCGCACGTCCGCGATCAGGATGGTCGAGTTTTGGATGGATTGGAGACTGGAGACTGGAGATGATTGAGATTGGAGACTGGAAACTGGAGAGATCGGAGACTGCAGATGGCTCGCAGCAAGGCCCTGCGGTCATAGAAGACGGTATCAAACAACAAGGCCGGCCACGCTGTAAGAGGGCGAATCCATTACAAAACACAAGCGATAAACTCGGAACTGACATGGCCGGTGTGGCACCGAAAACGGCAATAGGGACATGTGTGGGTAGTCGCCAGTCGGTCAAAGAAAATCCAATTATGCAAAATTGGGCAGTGTCAGGCGACAGCACCGAAGGCGATCCGTGAGAGAAAAGTACAAAAATAAACACAAAGGCACCCTAAAAGCTCAAACACTATGAAGCGAAATCGCAGCCCTCTGCAGTTCAAAATCCGGGGCATTATTGAAACAGTTATGGATGCTTTTATCCTTATTTTCCCCTTCTCACCTGCACCCTTCGCAGCGCCGACACAGTGTCACTAATGAAATGAATGAAATTTGACTCCAGCCACAAAAAAAAACGTCGGAGACCAAAGACGAGCATCACATCCGCGCCTTCGTCAACTACGCTCGCTACGCTCACGACTGCTACGCTTTTGCGCCCGATTGTCCGCGTTGACGTGTTTGTGCATGAATAATAAAATGTTTTGAGCAATATGTATGATAAGTTAAGTCAATAAATTCGGCCTCTTTTCACGTTTCCAAAATTTGATTTCGAATGAATGTAGTTGCCAGCTGGCCAGTCGAATGCGAATGATCAGGGCAGCAGCTTGTGCCGAATTAACCCTCGCCCGCACATGGGGGGGTGGTTGCCACCCCCCCCAGGCAGTCTTTCTGCTCTGCACTCAACATTTTTAGAGCTAGAAGGCTGATTTTTCGTATAGCTGCTCGTCTATCCTTTCTTGATGTCCACTGAAAATTTCAAGTTTCTGTGATTTTTGGTTTCGGAGATATGACCTTGTTTTTCAGGTCATGTCATGACCCAAATGGCCAATTCTCAACATCTTGCGTTTGCCATGGGCCTTGTGAGCTTTTGACAACCTGATTTCGGCCTTTTTTGCCAGTCTTACCTACCACCTATCATGGAACATGTTGTTCGACGATGTACAGGGGTCAAGGTCAGGGTCAAGGTCAACCTAGGTCATCTAAGATAATTGCGTTTTAGGCAAGCTGAATTTATTTTTTTGTGAAGTTTTTTGACTGCATTTTTGGTAAAAGCTTCTCAGATCATGATTTCATGTGATATGGACCCAAAAACAATCGTTGCACACATCAGTATACACACAGACACACACAGACATACAAACACATATAATTGACCTTGACCTAACTTGACCTGGAATGACCTCAGCAGCAAAATTCTGGTCGGATAGTGTGACAAAGAGGTTCTAGCTGGCTTGGCACCAGAAAACAGCATCGTCATCGGTATTTGATAAGCAGCGCACTTGATATCCAACGGTGACCCAAAACAGCAATATTTTTTAGTTTGACCTGACCTGGAAGGTCAATGATTGACCTGAGAAGGTAAAACTGGGTATCATTGGATTCGTCTCTTCCCAAAGAATCTTTTTGGTCTTAACTGCTAAGCTCTATCTCCAACAGGAACGAAATGGCGCGGGGGGGGTGGCAACCACCCCCCCCCCCCATGTGCGTTCTAGGATGGGAAAATGGCATGTGCGGGCGAGGGTTAATCAACACTAGTATTATGAAGGAAAACTGAAAGATTGAGCGACAAGCCTGCCATCTATTGTAGCGACGGCAGTGCTCTCTAACAACTACCTGTCAAACAGCAAAATCCACCTGGATTTGGGGATTAGTTTCGTATTCCTATAAAGGCTGCTGCTTTTTCTGTTGTGCGGTTCAAGACTCCTTCGCATGGTCCGTAACATAACCTGTGGTTAATCAATTTATGGACAGTTTCATAACTTTTGGTAGCTTTCGAAAAAAAGGCGGAAGTGAGTGCAATTCTCTAAAACTTCGTTTGCTTCTGATGAGTAATCCTGGCGTAAAAAAGGGCGATTCTTGAAAATGTTTGCCATTCTCCGTGCCATTGTTCACTGGTCGCATGCCGCCGACCGTAGCCTAACGGCTTTCTAGCCCCCGTTATTACCATTGATTTCTGTGGGAAGATTTCGGCTGAAGCAGTTTATATGATCTACACGGCCCACCAAACATAACGTTTAGAACTGACGTGCAGTCAATCAAGCTCAATGACTGGAAACAGCACGGCACATCTCAGCCACATTTTTAATCTTAATTCGTTCATTCATCCATTCAATGAGCATTCATTCAAACGACATATCCAATCCATGTATCACATTTCGCATTCGTATCTCTTTTCCTTCGTTTGATAATGACAGTTTCAATCATATTAGCTCTCAGCATATTCAATTGCATCTTCATAAAACCCTCACTAAAACTGCCATTCCATCCAGCTGCACTCTCCCAAATGGCCTCAGGCCCGAAAGACATGAGTTTCCACGGAGCGTATATTCTCGAGTCAATGATGTTTGGTTTAGTCGGAGTCCTTGACCAGTTTCTTTCCTCCGCGGATACGACCGGTCCGCCGGGCGGCGATGAGACCGACCTGGAACGGGGGCCGGGCCGGGTCAGCACACGGCGGGACGACACGGCGGTACATAGCACGGGCCGGAACGTCAGAAACAGCCTCTTGGTCGATAATGCAGAGATTTCAGCATTAGCTTCAGACATGAACAATCATCATTTACAACGGAACAGGCAAAACACAAATCAACCACAAGCTGATCGCAATGTACGGTAAACAAGCAAACGTAGCTTGCAACATTACTACTCGAATCATTAGCATTACAAAAACGCAGTCCCCTCTCCAAACTCAATCCTCTTTGCCCATATCTCACCTTCTTTCCGGGCGACTTGCCACGCGCAATGGTGGACGCCTTGCCGATATGCTGGTGGTTTCCTCCTCCGTGGGGGTGCTCGACGGGGTTCATGCACACACCACGCACGGTGGGCCAGGCGTTGCGCTTGGCGCGGTACTTGTGGAAGGCACGGCCGGCCTTCATGATGGGCTTGTCGGTACGGCCGCCGCCGGCGATGATGCCTGCAGCCGACCAGGATGGCCAGTCAGAAGGTGCATAGATCGCAAAACATAACATTGACGTGCCGAGAAATTGACAATGAATTATAAATAGAGAAATTGGGTGTCATTTCTTGGCAAGAGCACTACGGCATCAAAGGAAACAAAGATCGAGACAAATTACTTCCAGAATACCATAACGAGCAAAGTTGTTCTAAAGCAACACTTAAACAACAAGCTGGACCTGCTGAACTGTAAAACGGTCTTCCACCCCACAACCCAAATATTCAAATCCCGTCTTCATCCCTCCACGTTTCCGTCACAACCCACCCTCGACTCAGCTCCATCCAGCCAGCGCCACTCAGTAACCTGTTTCATCAGGCCCCTCCCGGGGTTGGCTTCCTCCCCCTCCAGTCAGCTGTCTCCCTCTCGTCAGCAGGTGGTCACTCACCGACCATGGCGCGGTTGGCCGACGGGATCACCTTCTTGGAGCCGGACGGCAGCTTGATGCGCGTCTTCTTCGTGTCCGGGTTGTGCGACACAACCGTGGCGTAGTTGCCTGCCAAGAGGCATAGCGGAGATGTGTCAGGGAGGGACGCAGACCCGGCCGTGTTTGGGTGGGAGGGGACGCAGTCAGAAACAGCCTCTTGGTCGATAATGCGGAGAGTTTCAGCATTAGCTTCAGACAAAACGAATCATCATACACGATATAGTATAAGGATTCAACCGAGGAATCGGAGTAGCAGCAATTAAATAACTTCAAACCACAAAACTGCATACATGTGAACTCGCATTCTGATGTGCTGTCTGACCTTGTGCTAATTTACAATAGGAGATTTTGCAACTACACAAGTCAAGGATCTTCGATAACCTCTGGCATTTATCACATTTGGCAAAAATATCGTAAAATTTCAAAATTAAATTATCGGCAACGGCAAAACCCGTCCCACGGCCAGACTAAATCCACCGCCGGGCGCGGCCTCGCTCACCGGATGTCCTGGCGAGCCGGCCGCGGTCGCCCGACTTCTCCTCCAGGTTGCAGATGATGGTGCCCTCGGGCATGCGGCCGACGGGCAGCACGTTGCCGATCTGCAGCGCCGCCTTGACGCCGCAGTAGATGAACATGCCCGTGTGCATGCCCTCGGCGGCCAGCAGCAGCTCCTTGCGCGTCTTGTAGCGGTACGGGTCGCGGAAGTGGACGACGGCCAGCGGCGCGCCGCGGCCCGGGTCGTGGATCAGCTCCTGTCAGATAACAGGGGGGGGGGGGTGAAAAGTCCGTACAAACACTTCAATAACACCAACTTGTCATGGGTACATCAGAAACAGCCTCTTGGTCGAAAATGCGGGGTTCAGCATTGGCTTCAGAGATATCAAATCATCATGTCATGGGTGGGTGTTAGGGCAGATTATACAGACACAAGGGAGTAACTATATAAGCATGTTTGAGTTCCTGCACAATAATGCTATAATAAATTCAGTTTGTCCGTGGAAAATGGTGTCATGTGCACTTTGTCAGAGCAGAAGCAAAGACAGTGCATGCAGGTAATGCAGCTGTTGCTTTTACAGTCGACGAATATGTCATCCAAGCCCGACCACAATGTGTGTTATTTTGGGGTAAACATGAAATATAAGCATTTGTTTATTACACTGGCAGGTGTTTCAAGCGAGTGCGCCAATTTTTCGCTGGTTTACCAGATTTCTATGGGTTTACTCGCAATTGCACATGAGTAGCAGAAAATCCTACCCAGTGACATTTTTCACAGCCTTGTTAATCTCGGACGCTGCTTGGCCGACCGACAAACAGTCTTCTGTATTGGATAACCCAATCCTTTCAATCATGAGTTTAACTTTTTTATGCATATGGGCTACTGGCATGGCATGTGTCACATGCCAAATCAGATGTGTAAAGTTCCTCAGGCTATTAGTTCATATTGACTGGGTGTAGTGTACTGATCAATTACATGGTCAATAAAGCACCCCCATTGAAAGATTAAGTGGACAAAAGTGAAACACCCACCACACAGAGAATTTTGATGTAACATGTTCCATCTGCATGATGCATAATGTGGGTGACTGCTGCATACTGCAGCTACTTTTCTGTTTGTGGCACGTGCTTACTGGCTTTTCTTTTGTCAGGTGCCATGCCCTGTTGTTCGTTGAATAAAGCCTTTGCAAGTCAAAGTGGCTATTAGTGCATGGCTCATGCGGTTCAAGGACTGCTCCCCATGTAGAGAACAGCTGAGCAGCTGATGGTGCTTAAATTTGGCTTACACTTTGTGACAGATCTATTCAGCAAAAACAGCAAAATTTTCATAGACTTTGGATGTTGAAAGGGTGAGCAGTTTGTCCCAAATAGAAAATACAGCCTGGATATGCAAGTGGTCAGATTTATCAGACTAAAATGCTTGAGCAAACAGGTTATATGAGGTAAAAGTTAAGTGTTACCTGTTTGAAATAATATCTTAACAGCTAACAAACTTAACCACAGCCTAGCTGGGAGCTCAAAGATAAGTTTTTACTTTATATGACAAAACACAATAATCCAAAATCATCTATGAATCTGTTTGATATGTAGGTTAATTGTGCATCCAATTTCAAAACATGAAACTTCTGCAAAACTAGAACTAGAGAATTTAGAGTCGAGATGCAATGACCAATTGCACTATAAGCAAGCATAAAATACTTGGAACCATACATTTCCTACAATGAGAAAGAAAGGTGAATAATCATTAATCACCATGTGCCAGTCATTTGGGGCCATTTCACTGTGCACCACACATTATTTAGATAATTATTGATAGCTCCCATAAATACGATAACCAGAATTGCAGTTTGGTTTCACAGGAACCTGGCAGCAGCACCTGATAGTGTCATGTAGTGGTGTGCTGCGAAACAATCCAGCACACTTCCACCTGGGTGGTGTTTCACAGCAGCACGCTGTGCGCAGCCATGCTGTGGGTTCAGTCGGGCACACTGTGGTATTTCCGATCCATTTATGGAAACGTTTCCATTTTTGGAACAATGTTCCTAAAATGGATACGCCGTTTCCAAAAATAGAAACGATCTGTTCCATAAATGGAGACGCTGTGTGCATCGCTACCTTTAAAGCAAACTGGGCATTGATTGGTGCAATTTGGCATGCGCAGGATGCCACCAATCGACAGCCAGCATTCTAGTTTATGTTCCTGTTCTCCGACTTTCCGATCAGAAAACCGAAAGTTGACGAACGAGGCGATGCTTATAACATGTTGACGTGATAAAAAATTCACACGTTTTTCTAATCGAAAATAATAACATTTATGAATGTTTTGAACAAAAAATAACGTTTTTAACAGACTACTGAAAGACTGACCCATTGATTGGAACAACCACATCACCGGGAACTTCAGTTTTTCATTCATTTTCACGCTGCGTTTTCCGGTGTACCAGCGGCCTGGTGGTCGTCAATCTTTGATTAAATCGCATGAAAGTTGTTGCAAAGCCCTATTTGGAGACTTAAGTGGGCATTTTATGATATTTCAAATGTGCTGAATATGATCGTAGGCTCGGATCAACGTAAATCTCCGTGCAAATACGTAAAAAGCAGGATGGAAATAAGGTCTGCACCGTCGTCACACCAAATACCGTTGTATTCTGACGATGAATTTATTCATTCTAGCTCATGTGTAACATTGATATTAATTTTATATATTGAAATGATATCTACGCTTTATGTATTGCCCACTTTGGACCACATCTGTCCAGTAGTTTCTGGGAAATCTTAGTTTTAGTTGACTTTTGAATGTGCTCAAGTTGCGGCGCGTAAGGTATTATTATCGAACCCGACGTCCAAGGTAACTGCCGAGAGCCAAGATGCTAAACCAGTCCCAAAACATCAAATTTTTAGTCGCATGTGAATTTCAAAAACACATTTAAGCTAAGTTTGCACACATTTGAACTTCAGCGTTTCTATTTTTGGAACATCAGCGTTTCCATTTTTGGAAACTAAGTCTCCATAAATGGATACGATTCAGGAGCATTTTAAAGACGTGAATTTTAATGCATACGACAGCTTTCCATGCAAGAAGACAAGTGCTTTTGGTGTATCTGAGCTTGTTTTACGCGAAACAGTTGTTATACATCGAATCCAGCCACCCTTGGCAAGAAAATATGTGCGGAGATGTTAGCGTTTCTATTTATGGAACGAGCGTTTCCATTTTTGGAACTGAAGAGTAGTCAAAATTGGAAACGTTTCCAATAATAGAAACGTCTCCATAAATGAATCTGAGATACCACAGTGCGCCCGACTGGGTTTCCATTGAAACATCAACAAACCCAGACGCCCATGACGCTGGAGCGCCTAACGGAATTAGTCTCAAATGCCACACCAACGCAGCAGTGTTGGGCCGTGAAACTGCCCTGTTTTGCAAGGATATGCAGATTAATTTCAATTCAAATTACAATTAGAAAACAATTGACTTACCTTGACCACTCCCTTGATGTAGCCATGACGTTCAGCATAGTCCAAACTACGCAGCTTAGGGGCACCCTTCCTGTGCTTGGTATGGGCCGTGAAAATTGACCCCCTTCCCTTACGCTGGGCGCGGATGACGCGTCCCATGATGACCTGCAACGCAGCGACAAAGATATATCAAGCGACATTTCTGGGCCGGAAAAAATCGTTAAATAGAAGCTGAAACATGAATAACTGAAGATGAAATTTGATAATTCCAATACCAACACCAAAAACCGATTGTAAAAACAAATTCACCTAAATCGCAGGTCATACAAAACGGAAAAGGACGCTAATCGCAACGCTGTCTGTGATGAAATAAATTAATTTTTCAGGATAGTTTTCAAAGCAAGTATTTTCTAAATTACTTAAAATTTTAACGTTTCGAAAATACAAAAAGCGTTTCTAGTTTATTAAATTCTGTGAAAAGAGTATACACTTAAGAATCATTTTGATTGAAACGGCGGCGCTGGTGTTACGGGGAAGCCGGACGGGGAACCGTTACTATCCTTTGTTACTGATTCACTTAGCTTTATCAAGCATTCTGAAACAAACAAGAAGCTAAGGTGGTTAAAGGAACCTTTTTCAATAACTTTGTGCTATGAGTAATGTACCTAACCAAAATGGGATTGGTCTAGATCAGCAGGTGAGTTTTCTTTATTGCGCCACTATTGCCTACCGGTGATTTTCGTCATCCAATGGCGCAACCAAAGCGTTAATATTTGTTGATTTATGCTTTGTTTTTGCTATTTTCTGTCAAGCAATGGTGTTGGGCCAGAAGCTGTGCATTGTTTGATTTATTTGCATTTGATCTTTCCAGTTTGCTGGGTTAGACATCCGCGGAGGTGGTCAAGGTGGTCCCCCTCAACAGAACACAAACAGATATGTCCCACCAAACCGTCGAATGGAAGGTGGTGGGATGGATGGAGGTGGAGCAAGCTTTGGAAATTACAGAGGTAAGTGCTAATATAATAGCATTAATGGTTTCTTGCCACTAAATTTTCCTGTGATGTTCAAGGACAAGCGGAATCTCAGAGTTTCACCAAGCTTAATTTGGTTTTGTTTAACTGGTTGTAAAAGTTAAGCCATTTGGCAGGTTTATAAGGAGAGTTGAAGGAGTATCTAGAATGCTTGATAAAATACCAAGGTTATATAACCTTGCAAATTGTGAAATTGTTCAATTTTGTTGAAGTTATCTATTTTTGAAGTTATGTTATGAGAACTGCATTATTAAGTTGAGCAGTTCAACTCAGCTGCTTCATCTGCTGATGTCATAGATACTTCCAGTTTTTATCAGTTCTAAATTTATCTTGTTAGGTATTTTTCAGTCGTTTGATCTTCAGTTTTTTTCATAAATAGAGTAGTAATCGGGCAAGGCAACTATTGTATGTGAATGATCTACTTTGCTTATCTATGTCTGTTAATGACATGGCAGATGATAGCATAGAGTTCATTTACAGGTGTACATTTGGACAATCTGGTGTCAAAAGAAATGCGTTTTGTGGATAGTTATGTAATATAGCTGTCACTCATAGTGAGTGGAAATGTTGAGAGTTCTGGCTGCATGAGTTCAGCTTGCTTAGGTTATTCTAATTTCTTAGGTTACATAATTTTCTAATATGGACCTGCTTGAATTTGATGTGATCATAAATTTGTTTTGGGCATGCTGGGCTTAGTGTTTGCTATGCTGCTTTTATCAAAGTCAGTACTCAGTTGTATCTATTATGTAGGTCATGTGTGGTATGAACAGTTCCACATGTCTGTGCCACTGCTGTTGTGACGCCCCGTTGTGTCTGGTGCGTGTTGCAGGCGGCGGCGGCCGTCCGGGTGGCGGGTACGGGGGCGGCGGCGGCGGCCGGCCCGGCTATGGCGGCGGCTACGACCCCCGCGGCCCGCCGCCGCCCATGCCGTCCTCGTTCGACCGCGGCTATAACCGCGGCGGCGGCGGCGGGTACGGCGACAGAGACCGCGGCTACGGCTTCTCGGACCGGCCATCCAACGGGTCCGCTCCGCCCGCCGACAGGGCACCAATTTCGGGCGCGCGCCCGCACCGCCGCCGGCACTGCGCCGGCGGCGGCGCGGTCGCGCGCGGCCAGTGCAGTGCAACAGTGACTGGATCGGGGCGCGCCGCGCTGCCAGCTATCACTCACCACTCCGGGCTCCCAGCGAAATTTCTGCTCCGTCCGCCAGCGCGGGCGGCCCGCCGTGCAGGCCGCGGCCGAGAGTCGCAGTCCGGCTCGCTAGGACTCTATTTTTCTTTATGTTATCTGTGTAATCGGTGCTAATCATCACAAACGTTATGCACCGTTCTTGGCGTGCACGGCAGTTTTGTGATATCCGGATATTTTGGCAGAAGTCAGCTAAGCTGCTGGCCGATCACTCATGACTGGCGAATTACGCTGGCAGTCTAGCATATTCAGCTTGTTAATCAGATGTCGGACTTATCAGCCGGTAGATTTTTTCCGGACAAGGTCAAGGCATTTGGAAGCAATGGCTTAGTGATCACGGTAACGATATATGCGATGTTGATTATCGCATGTTATTCGCCCTTGGATATTATTACCAAATTTCATTTCGCAATCGACTCGTGATTCATGGTATTTTCCAATGACGGAAGGATCTTTGGTGAACGCTGCTGAATTTTTCAAATGCCATTCCAGTCTTTTCAAAATTTATTCTGCCCGGAATACCGTAGCTTGCATGATCGCCTCTAGGGATTTGCGGAAAGTGCCAGGTTGTCCCGAGGGCTGCATATGGTGCGTTTCTTAGGCCATCAGAATCTCATGAGTCTGTTAAACTCTATGCGCCTGGTATTTTCCGTGATTCTATGCGAGCATTTTTGTGCATGACTAATTAGTTCAGTTCAGTTAACGTTTTTATTCATGCATGTCAACGATTATGAGCTGTTGCATGCTACTACCGACGTGGATGACGTTTGTTTACGAAACAGCTCTGTCGGGCTTCACCCGGCATCTAGTGCTGTCAAATTTTGATAACTCTTTGTGAGTTACGTGAGCCGTCTTTGAACCGGCTCACTTCTGTAATCCGCCGAGTGCGGTCTGTAATTAAATCCGGCCGCCGCTGTAACCGGACAGCACCGGCAGCCCAGCCCGCTGCCGCTGCTGTCCCAGCCTCTGAACCTCAGCTGACGGCCGTCGGTCGTCCCTCACCCACAGATATGGCGGAGGACGGTACGACCGTGGCGACCGCGGATTTGGCGACCGGCGCGGCGGCAACACCTGGAACAATAACCGGTGAGTGGCCTGTCATCACGGCCGGGGGAGTAGTGTCTGTATGCGGCTGATCCCTCCCGGGGACTCCCGTAACGTCCGGCTCCGAGCGGCCGCCGCCGCGGTGGTCCCGACTCCCGAGATTGCCGGCTCTCCTGCGGCGTGCCGAGACCGGGGGTCGAGCGCTGCCGCCGCCTGTTGTGACGTGTTGGAGCCCGCCATCGTGTGCTGGCGGCGGGGGCGGCCGTCACAGCTGACTCACGCCGCCCCCGCCCCCGCCCTCGCCCCCGGACACCGGCCACCGACCTCGCCCCCGCGGTGTGCCGCCGGCACTCTGCCAGACGGTCGGTGCGGGGGAGGGGCGACCGGGAAGCCCCGATGATCAGTCTGACCGTGACAGGGACCAGACGTCGCCTCTGCCGCTCGCTCTCTGTACCTTGATGAGCTCGCTGGGGAGGGGAGCGGAGATCACAGGGTCAGCTTAGTGTTCTGCCGCGGGGGTAGAGCGGGGGTTCCCGGCCATGGCGTTTATCACATCACTCGTCATCATGCCTCTCTAAGCTCCGGTTGGGAGACGAGTCTCATGTGCTGCGGTAAGATTTAACGAGGTCACCATGACTAGGCAGTCTCCTGGGCCATTATGTTTGCCGTGGGCTTGTCTCGGCTCGGACGGCATTCCGCAACTTGCCTAAACTTTGCCGGACTGCATTTCAACTATTTCCCATGCGAGCTGTAGCTTTGCGAATAATTCGCCAAGTTTCCTGTATGGGTTAACTTTTCAGCTATCCGACAGGCTGACTCATTTGAAGTTCACGAACAAGGAAGCCTTCTTGACCTTCGCCTCGAGCCTAATCTCCTTCCGGGCATGTTTGATGCGATGGTCGTAGGGACCGCCTACACAACGGCATTTGGGACCTATTTATGAGTTGCAAGAGTTACATGAGATTTATTATGAACCTCACGAAGGTAGCCAGTTTAGAGTTGCTAGTATTGATGTGCCATTACTTCCCGATTAGTACGGTACGTTACATTCTGCAAAGCTTTCCCCACTGGGAAGGGACTCAGTTTCAATCTGGTGGAACGCTAGTTTGCCGACTGCCGATACCACTGGGCACGGGTGACCCCGCCGCCTGCCCTCCCGTCGGCCGGTCGTGTGGGAAGTGCGATAGCCCGTGTCAGGCTCCCACTATCGGCTCTGGTGCCCGCGGAGGGGCTCAGATAGCCCGCGGGGCGGCCCGTCTCACCCCACTGATGAGCCGTCACGGCGCCAGTTTTCCTTGTGCCCGCTCCTAGTATGTTATGTCGGCGGTATCGCATGACTCGTTCGCTCGTCCCCCGCCGTCTCTGGCTCCCCCACCGTCCGTCCCGGCACGTGTCAGCCTGCTACCTTAGTCCCTGGGTGTTACTGTTAGATCGCTCGGTAGTCGCGCTGTCTTAGCCGTCACATCGATCGCAGCTGGGAGTTAGGTGTCAAATTCCTCACGCATACCGTCCAGAATGCAAAATAATCACGTTAATTGCCATCGCAATATGACACCCTGCCGCGGTCCGACGCAGTGGTGGTAATGGCACACCGACTTGTAACATGATCTGTTTCGTCTGTCTGTACAAGCAGACCGCGTCTGTGTGTGATTGCCGGCGGGCGGCTGACGCTGCTCGGTGGCACCTGCTGTGAAGGTCACTGTCTGACCCCCGCCCTCCCCCCCCCCTCCCACAGTGGCGGTGACCGCTGGGGCGGGGACCGAGAGGGGGACCAGCTGCAGCGTAACGACCGCTGGAAGGAGCCGAGCGTGAGCGACCAGGACTGGACCACGCCGATGCCGCGCGACTCGCGGATCGAGGAGGAGCTCTTCAAGTCGGTGAGCAACCCATATCGACGGAGTAGATGAGATTGGTGTGTTATTGTTGTATCGTGTACTGTGTATAAAATCCTCCGAAATACGTTTCTCAGGTAGCGTTAGAAAGTAAAGACGCTGTTGGGGGATATAACAATTTGCTGAAAGGCAAGTCTGAAAGACTCATTTCGGCTACCCATTAGAAAGCTTTGGTGGTATTTCACTAATGGAATTAGGTGTAGCTGGTGTTCTGAATTTGACGCTGCCCTTTCACTGACCGTCGGCGCGGCTAGTTTTAGCGGCTCGTCTCCGCTCCGAATGACCGCCGGCCGCCAACCGTATAGCCCCCGGCCGTCTCTGGGCGCGGTTACAACTTTCTGCCGGCGGCCGGGTGGCGTCTGTCGGCTTCTGACACCTCCCCTCCCCTCCCTACCCTTCCTACAGGCGACGACCGGCATCAACTTTGACAAGTACGACGACATTCCGGTGGACGCCACCGGTAACGACGTACCCGACTGCATCAAGTCGTTCAACGAGCTGGACCTCACGCCCATCATCGTGGAGAACATCACACTGGCCAAGTACACCACGCCGACGCCGGTGCAAAAGTACTCGTTCCCGATTATTCTCAAGCAGCGAGATCTGATGGCCTGCGCCCAGACGGGCTCGGGCAAGACGGCCGCCTTCCTGGTGCCCGTACTGAACCAGATCTTCCTGGTTGGACCGCAGCTGGCCAGCCAAGACCCCAAGGTGAGTGAGCGCCTCAGTGGTGACGGCGGTGGCTATGTGCTGGGCAGAGGATGTAGGACTGAAGGAAGAGGTGCCGCGCTTTTGTGGTTGATAGGTCTTTTTTCCATAGAAGAACTTGTTTTAATTATCTTTTGTATGTATCCTTGACACCATTTTGTGGAACTGTATATTCTATCATAGATTTTGTTGTCTCGAATTTCCCGCTACGTCACCTTTTTCACCGGCGTTGTTTCTCCCCTTCACAGCGTCCGATGGGCGGCCGCAGGAAGCAGTTCCCGCTCGCCCTGGTGCTGGCGCCGACCCGCGAGCTGGCCACACAGATCTACAACGAGGCGCGCAAGTTCTCGTACCGCTCCCGGGTGCGCCCGTGTGTCGTGTACGGAGGCGCTGATGTGGGCAGTCAGATGCGCGACCTGGAGCGGGGCTGCCATCTACTGGTGGCCACCCCCGGCCGACTGGTGGACATGCTGGAGCGAGGCAAGGTCGGCCTCGACAACTGCCGCTATCTGGTGCTCGACGAGGCCGACAGGTGAGAGTGGATGGACGGGAGAGAATTAGGATATGGGATAGGCTGGGATGGTGACTGATGCTCGTTTATCCGTCGAGAGATACAGTAGGTTTAAAGGACGTAAAAAGGCTAGATTGGGCGAGGGAACTCATAACTTTGGATGTCAATATTGTGCATTCACTGTCATGTAATTTAGTCAGCTCATAGTTACATACTCCTGACTCAACCGATGAAATTCCTTTCTAGGAGTGGCTGACTTTCCGAGACATAACTCTCCGCTGGGTTGCGCAGTTTGTTGAACAGCTGGTCTGTTATGAGACAGCCTGAGAGTAAAGCGGACCCGGCTGCCGGGCGCTCCGCAAAGTTGAACTTGTTTTCTGCAGCTCTACTTTGGCGCTATTTGGGGAGCGGATGGTAGAGGTCAGGTTTTGCGCAGCAGACTCGGTCTTGGCCTGGTCATGACGCGATCACTGATCCCCGCCTGATCTCTCTGTTTACAGGATGTTGGACATGGGTTTCGAGCCGCAGATTCGTCGGATCGTGGAGCAGGACACGATGCCGAGAACGCAGGACCGGCACACCATGATGTTCTCGGCCACCTTCCCCAAGGAGATCCAGGTGCGTGCGCCGTGCACACAGCGGCATAGGATAGCGGGCTTAGGGCGTTTGTTGCAGTTCATCCTGTGATAATATGAAATCCGTAAATAGAGCTATAGTGTCTGTCTTTCTTTTCAAAAGTAAGAACGAGATTTATGGGAGTTCATGTGTTGAGCAGAGATTAATTTGCCAGTTTTTTATCGCTAAGCTCCATATTTACTTTTCAGCCATTGCGTTTTCGGTAAAACAAAATGCCCGTAGGCGTTTCGTCCGTTATTTTACACCACCCCTGAACCACTCTAACCTATATTTTGTCTCTGTTTCGACAGCGTCTGGCCCAGGACTTCCTGCACGACTACATTTTCCTGGCGGTGGGCCGCGTGGGCTCGACGTCTGAGAACATCACCCAGACCATCATCTGGGTGGACGATCACCAGAAGAAGTCTCATCTGCTCGACCTGCTGCAGGAGACGCCGCAGGACGGCGAGGAGAAACGTGAGTGGACGCGCGGGGGAGTCGAGTAGTGTTCGGTCCGTGAGTCGAGATTGGTTCCATACTTGTGGGGCTTGCTGGGTAAGACAGGAATAATGGTGGCTGCCGTGCTTTTTTCAATCGATTTTAGCATGTAGTGATGTGCATACTACATTGGCATGTATTTTGAGGCATGCTGCCTTTGCTGGAAAAAAAAAAATCAGACACATTAAATATGGTGTTTACCAAGAATAGAACATTCAATCCTGGGCTCTTTGTATAAAACCGCATTTCAAAGCAGCTACACCATGGGATTTTCGTGAGGGTACATACATCCTATGTTATCTGCACTCGTATAGCGGACCGGACTATCCTCGTATGCCGTATCTGATGGATCTTTCTGTCGGCCGCGCCGGCTACCGTGGCGTCACCTGCGTCCGCCGTCTCCTATCTCTCCACTGCTGTTGTGTTGTAATGTGTCCCCACCCTGTTCTGACCCTCCCCCCTTTCTCCACCAGCCGGCGAGTCGCTGACGCTGGTGTTCGTCGAGACGAAGCGCGGCGCCGACCATCTGGAGGACTTCCTCTACCGCAACAACTACCCGGTCACCTCGATCCACGGCGACCGCTCCCAGGGCGAGCGCGAGCTGGCGCTCAAACACTTCCGCAGCGGCCGCTGTCCGATCCTGGTGGCCACGGCGGTGGCGGCGCGTGGTCTGGACATCCCGCACGTCAAGCACGTTATCAACTTTGACCTGCCGTCCGATATTGAGGAGTACGTGCACCGTATCGGTCGCACAGGACGCATGGGAAACACGGGACGTGCCACGAGCTTCTTCAACGAGGGCAACCGTGGCCTGGTGCGCGACCTGCAGGAGCTGCTGACGGAGACGAAGCAGGTGGTACCCGACTGGCTGGAGAACTACAGCATGGAGGTGCACAGGATGCACGGCGGAGGAGGCCGGCGCGGCGGCGGAAAACGGTGAGTGGGGACTGGAGAGGCAGTGGGCGGGGTGGGGGTCGGGGAGGGATGGTTGTCATAGGCCATCGAGCGGTTATAGTGCTCCAATTGCTTCCATTCTCTGTGTATTTATTGCTGCGGATGAGACAGACTGTTTTCCTTTTCAGTGTACCCGTTAATATTTGCTAACGGATTTTAAGACAATGCGATAATGTTGCAACCTAATGAGCTTACGATATGCAACTGATTGTGAAAGTAGATTATGCTTTGGCATTGCATCATCCGCTTTAGAATTATAGTCAGTGTCAGCTTGGTCTAAAGCTTCTTGTCAATATAAGTACTGCGACACTATTTACGGCTATTAACGAGTTTCCATTGCTTTATGGTGCTTGCGTTCGTGCATGATAATGCTCAATGCTCGGTCCCAAACCTCCCAGTGTTTCATCTGTGTTGTGGTGACTGGTATCTTGTTGGCAGACGCTCAAACCAACGCTGTGAGCTGTTCTCGATATAACTGATCTGCGTCTGCTATTGCCTCACCGGAGCGTTTTCCGCGTCCTGCAACTGACACTCTCCCTCGCGTCTGTGTGTGTGCAGGTTCGGCGGCGGTTTTGGCGGCCGCGACGTGCGTCAACAGAACCGCAACGGCGGTTACAGCAAGGGCGGCGGCGGTGGCGGCGGCGGCTACCAGGGCGGTAAGATGGGCGGCGGCGGCGGCGGCTACCAGCCGTACGGTCAGATGGGCGGCTACGGCGGCTACCAGCCCATGGGCGGCTACGGGGGCACGTACGCGGCGGCTCCGGGCGGCGGCGGCGGCGGCTCCAGCGACAGCTGGTGGGGCGGCAACTAAGGCCGCCGGTCAGCTC